>NW_025194585.1:0-4154 GCF_004010195.1 Chiloscyllium plagiosum | reverse complement strand
AAAGAGAATCAGATTGCACCCCCCATGATCAGGTACTCGAATAAAACCCCAACAGGCATGGCCTCCGGTTTCATAAGATTGATGTTATACCCCGAGAAAGATTCAAATATATCAATCACTTCTATTATACGAGGCAAAGATATCATTGGGCTAGTTAGAAAGAGAAGAACGTCATCTGTGTAAAGGATGATGTTATGCCTTCCTGACCCTACCACCCGTTCAGTTATATTGGGGCCCCTCTGGGTGGCCTCTGCCAATGGCTCAATCACCAATACAAATAATAACGGCGAAAGGGGCACGCTTGTCCGCCACCTCTACACCCAAACAAATGCTTTCTCTGCATCCAGCGAGACTGCCAAGCCTGGAATCGACCTTGCTGGCACACCTGAGCCATATTTTGCACTCTCCTAATATTAATAGGGGACTTGTGACTCCGAATAAAACGTGTCTTTCACAATGAAGGACAAGATCTTCTCCAGCCTCAACGCTAGTACTTTCGACAAAGTTTTAAATTCCACGTTTAATAACAGTATAGGCCTATAAGGATAGGTAATCCTCTGGGGATTTCCCTCTTTTGAGAATAAGAGAAATGTTTGCTTCTCTCTGAGAGGGTGGGAGGCTGTCCTGTCCACAAGAATAATTGAATATATCCAACATTGTCACAGCCATAATGTCTATGAAATCCTTATAGATCTCACTCCACAAGCCATCTGGCTGATCGGTTTGCCACTCTGGAGCTGCCTTACCGCATCCTGAATCTCTTGCATGTCACGGGGCATTCAAAAGAGACTCCTGCTCTGAAGTTATACCTGGGAGGTCCAGGGTCTTAAAAATGACTCCGTTTTCACCAATCTGTCCACACAATCCTCTGATTGGAGCTATGCAGAGTAGAACTTTCTGAATGCTGCATTAACCCTTTTGGGAGCGCAGGTGATAGTACCAGCATCCTCTCTAATGGATGTAATAGATTGGGGGCACTCTTCCCTCTGGCCAAGTGCGCCAAATACCTTCTCAGTTTAGCGCCATACTCGAATAACCTCTGTTCCGCAAAGAAAATCTCCCTCTTTGCTGTCTGGGTGAGCGCAGTTTTCAGAGCAGCCAGGAGGGCTGTAATCTGCTGCAACTTAGTTAAAGACAGTCTGCCAAAGTATGCTGTCTCAGCTGCCTTCAGTCAAGCATTCAGCATACGCTACTGCTTTGCCTTCCGAGTCACCGAGTAAGAAATAATCACATCCCTTGCATAGGCCTTGGCAGTCTTCCAGAACACAGATGGATTACTGGCCGTAACCAAGTTAAGGTCAATAAAAACTTAAATTCCAGCGAAAAGTACTCAATGAATTTGCTATCTTTTAGGAGGCAAAGATCCATGTGCCAGTGCTGCGAGCATGTCCCATCGCCATCGGCCTTAACATCCACGTACACTGCTGCATGATCAGAATTTTGCAGGGCAGCAACGAATTTAAAAAGTCCAATGGGGCAAAAAATATGTTAATCCTGATATATCACTTACTTGGGTTATAAAAAAGGTGAAGTCCCTACCTTCAGGGTGAAGACATCTCAAACGTCCACCAACGCAGCTCCCTGTTCAGGTCCACCAGCTGCCTTGGTGGCGGGGAAATACTCGTGAGACCCCTTGACATCTTATCCACTTCGGGGTCCATAAGTTGGTTAAAATCTCCCTTTTAATTGTACAATGGCCCCCAAGGGTAATCAAAATGGAGAGCGCATTTGAGGGGGGTGTGGTCGGGCAATATTCTACAAGGTCCCATATTCCTCTGCATGTATTAAAGCTTTAAGGATTAGAAACCACTCACGTTCGTCGTTAGTTTGTTAAAAACAACTGAAGCGGAAGGTTTGTATGAATGACTGAAGCTACTCCTCTACTTTTCGAATTAAAGGATGAAATAAACACCGGGTAGAACCTTCCCTGCTGTAAATTTAAGTGCTCCTTATCAGTTAGATGTGTTTCTTGCAGCGAGGCTACATCGACCCCTTCCTTTCTGAGGCTTGAAAGTATCTTTTTCTCTTCACGAGTGAGTGAATCTCCTTAAGGTTCCATGTGCACCATTTAAAAGAGCGGTTAGCCATCTGAAGCAGCCCATGACCAACTGGGAGAAGAACCCCATTTATAGCGCGCCAAGCGAAAGCAGTAAACAGTTTATACAAACTTGAAACTATATCTATAATAACAACCAAATCAAAACTTCTAACAACTATTTCTAAAATGAATCAACATATAACACAAATAAGTGGAGAGATCCTCCCTTCCTGCAGAGGGTACACATATTACCCATTAATCCCCCATGGCTCCTTCGAGCTGAAGCCACTCACCAAATCCAGGCAAAACAATTTTTTAAAAAGTTGCACACGTCTTACAACAAGAAAATTAAATCCGTCCCATCCATACTTTGACCTCAGGCAGTCCGGGTGAAACAAATGTAACCACCCCCACCATCCACAAACCGACTTTCTCATTCGGCGGTAAGTGAGAGAAACGAAAAGAAGCTGACGAGCTGGCCGTCTTGTTCTCGTTCCGGCAGCCCGACCAGGCTGATGTTGTTCTGACGGCCCCGATTTTCGAGGTCGTCGATCTACTCTACTAAGGCCCTTACCTACCATTCCAGAAATAAGTGGAGAGATCCTCCCTTCCTGCAGAGGGTACACATATTACCATTAATCCCCCATGGCTCCTCCGAGCTGAAGCCACTCACCAAATCCAGGCAAAACAATTTTTTAAAAAGTTGCACGCGTCTTACAACAAGAAAATTAAATCCGTCCCATCCATACTTTGACCTCAGGCAGTCCGGGTCAAACAAAATGTAACCACCCCCACCATCCACAAACCCACTTTCTCATTCGGCGGTAAGTGAGAGAAACGAAAAGAAGCTGACGAGCTGGCCGTCTTGTTCTCGTTCCGGCAGCCCGACCAGGCTGATGTTCTTCTGACGGCCCCGATTTTCGAGGTCGTCGATCTACTCTACTAAGGCCCTTACCTACCATTCCAGGGATTGGACACGACCCGCAGAGGTTTCTGCCATGGTTTCCGAAGCCGCGGTCCGCAGTTCCACCTCGACGATGCACGGCCCGAGACGCTGAGTCTCCTGATCCTGCTTCTGCAGCTTGGCTGAGATCAGTTCCAGGCTGGTTCGGGTCTCTTCCAATGTTGAATCAATCTTCTCTCACAGGCTCTGAACTCCGAGACCAGGCTCTACTCCACAGATAAGTCTCCTGGAGCGTTCGCAGAGGAAAACGTCAGAGCCGCGGGCGTATCCATTGCTACAGTGCCCTGCTGGTTGTGATCCTCATGGTCCTTTTCCCTTCGTCATTTTCCTTTACTCACTTAAACTGGCAGGGACCAATACTGGAGAACAAAAACGACCGATTTTACCACAATAGGGAAGAAAGAGAGGGTGAATGCATCACTTTGTCTGGGTTCTGGTGCAGAGCTCAGCACGGCAGACCTACTGGATCGCCGCCATCTTGGATTTCACCCGAATAATCACTGTAAACAAACATTTTTTGAAATGGTTTGAAGATGTTTCTTGTAGGGGGAGACAATGGAGAACTGTTGGATGTGATATAATCAGATATTCAGGTGGATGTTTAAAAGTTCAGAAAGTGAATAGTAAATAAAATGGAACCAACGTGGTTCAGGGGCGATTTTTGGAAATGGAAAGGTAAAAATGAAGTTGGCCTTCAGTTAACGGAAATTGGAATATCGAAGTAAAGGCGTCCTGCACAGACTGCATGTAGCGTGGATGAGATTATACCTGTGTTCTGTACTGTTTCAAAGAATGAGAGGTGATCTCAGGGAAATTTAGAAAATTCACCCACAGCAGACTGACTCATACAGGGGCATGGAGAAGTGCAGCAGGCAAAGTTAGGGGGAACCCAAGGTGTTCTACAAAAACATCAAGCTGAACAGAATAAACAGGGAACAATTAGGAACCATTTCGAAACCAAGGGGGTAATCTGTTTGTGAAACCGGGGAATATTGATAGACTGTAATGAGAGCTTCACATCTGTTTTAGTTGGGAGAAGGAAGATGCAGGCATTCAAAAGAGACTCCTGCTCTGAAGTTATACCTGGGAGGTCCAAGAAGATGGACTGAGAAGCTCTCTGACAGATTGATGTAAGATGCAAGTTGGGATTGA
>NW_025194584.1:0-4154 GCF_004010195.1 Chiloscyllium plagiosum | reverse complement strand
TTGGCCGTGGGAAATTGTCTCATAGTGTCCAGGAATGTGCAGGTTAGGGTGGATTGGCCATGGGAAATTGTCCCATGGTGCCCAGGGATGTACAGATTAGGGTGGATTGGCCTTGGGAAATTGTCCCATGGTGCCCAGGGATGTACAGGTTCGGGTGGATTTGCCATGGGAAATTGTCCCATAGTGCCCAGGGATGTGCAGGTTAGGGTGGATTGGCCGTGGGAAATTGTCTCATAGTGTCCAGGAATGTGCAGGTTAGGGTGGATTGGCCATGGGAAATTGTCCCATGGTGCCCAGGGATGTACAGATTAGGGTGGATTGGCCGTGGGAAATTGTCCATAGTGCCCAGGGATGTACAGGTTAGGGTGGATTTGTCATAGGAAATTGTCCCATAGTGCCCTGGGATGTACAGGTTAGGGTGGATTGGCCGTGGGAAATTGTCCCATAGTGCCCAGGGATGTGCAGGTTAGGGTGGATTGGCCGTGGGAAATTGTCCCATAGTGCCCAGGGATGTGCAGGTTAGGGTGGATTGGCCGTGGGAAATTGTCTCATAGTGTCCAGGGATGGGCAGGTTAGGGTGGATTGGCCATGGGCAATTGCCCCATAGTGCCCAGGAATGTGCAGGTTAGGGTGGATTGGCCATGGGAAATTGTCCCATAGTGTCCAGGAATGTGCAGGTTTGGGTGGATTGGCCATGGGAAATTGTCCTGTCGTGTTCGGTGCAGCAGTCAGAGGGAAATGGGGTCTGAGTGGGTTACTCTTGAAGGGTCGGTGTGGACCCATTGGGTTGAAGGGCCTGTTTCCACACTGTGGCGGAATCAAAAAACGCCAAGGGGCAGAATCCCAACCTGCTTCATGTTTACTCATGAGACATTCCCTCCAGACCAGGATTGGGTTGGGATATCTGGTCAGCATGGACGGGTTGGACCGAAGGGTCTGTATCCATGCTGTACACCTCTTTGACTCTTTTACTGCCTCTAATGAAATGATACCTTTCCTTGGAAAAGAGGACCAAACCTGCTCACGGTTCCCCTGATGTGGTCTTCCCAACACCTTGGACAGTTACAATCAGACCCCCCCACCATACTCCTCGATTCCTATCCCCTTGAAATCAGGGCCAGCATTCCATTAGCCCTTCCCAATTCCCTGCTGCCCCTCTGTGCTAGCTTTCACGCAGTAGAACCTTTTGGGTTGCAGCTCTCTGCGGGACTTCCCCCCCCCCCCCCCCCCCCCCCCGCCCCATGTAAATAATACCCTGTCCTTACTCTTTCCCTTCCAACTTTCCTAATTTTCCAACTGATTTTGCCCGTTTCGGGATTCAGCCAGAGCAGGGCGTCTGGGGTTGAATATTGACCGAGACACTGGCTGTGGAATCCAGACTCAATCGAGCAGAGGTAACCGTGTCTCCTGCTGAATTGTCCGGGGGGGGTCGCTGCAGCACCGCTGACTGGTGGGAGGCTGCCATTGCGGCGTGACGTGTTTACATCGGTTCTTACCCCACCCCTCTGACCTGGAGCTAACCCTGAGGGGGAGAAGGTGCAGGGGTGGTTTTAGACAAGGTGGGAAGCTGTGGGTGTGTGTTTGGAGGGAGGGGAAAAGTGTGTCCTAACCGTGGGGTTTGTCCATCTCTGGCAGGTGCACATCCAGAACGCGGCGCTGGCTGGTGGCGTGGCCTTGGGTACAGCCGGGGAAATGGCCATCATGCCTTACGGCTCGATGATCGTGGGCTTCATCGCTGGGATCATCTCTACGCTGGGCTTCAAGTTTTTGACAGTGAGCTGGAGCCCGTTGTTTACTGTCTTATTGTCACACGTTACAGTGAGAAGTTTTGTTTTGCGTGCTGTCCAGCTAGGTCCTACCATACCGAGTGCGTCAGGGTCATGGAACAGAGCAAGGAATATAATGTAATGGCTGCAGAGATGGGGAACATGGAGAGCAGGATCAACGTTAGATTTAAAAATTTGACAGGTCCATTGAGAAGTCCGATAACAGCAGGTGTTACGACACAGGGTAAACCCTTGAACCAACTTAATTTTATCCCGTGCAGTAATCTGTAAAAATTCAAGTGGCCAAAAGCTATTTAAAGTAAAAATGAACAACTTTAAAGAATAACAGAGAGTAATTAACTAACAACAATACAGAACTCCTTCCTCTAACCTAGCTGTTGCCTTCCCTTCTACAGTACCAATCTGATAAAACCCCCAATTACGATTTACAAAACCACCCTTCTTATCACAAAACCAGGCAGCATTCAGTTCTTGTATTCGGATCTTCCTATGTCGTCTTCTTCAGAATTTCTACATCACAGGTTGCTGATCGGAAAGGTACTTTTAAGAGAGCTATTTTTCAGGCAGCCTGTTTACATGCTGTTGGCTTGGCAGTTCTCCTCCCAACTGTTCAGTTTTCCTGCAGTCTAATACCCCCCCCAGAGCATAGGATTGTGTCATTGGCTTTTAAGATGGTCTTTTCCCCCGTGTCTGCGTGGGTTTCCTCCGGGTGCTCCGGTTTCCTCCCACAGTCCAAAGATGTGCGGGTTAGGTGAATTGGCCATGCTAAATTGCCCGTAGTGTTAGGTAAGGGGTAAATGTAGGGGTATGGGTGGGTTTCGCTTCGGCGGGTCGATGTGGACTTGTTGGGCCGAAGGGCCTGTTTCCACACTGTAATCTAATCTAATCTAATCAATATACTCAATTCACAATGGATTGGGGTTTGGTAGTTTTGCATTATAAATTACACTGATTGGCCGAATTCAAATTTCTTTTTGTCTCCAGGCAATGAGCTAATCATGTTTTTTGACCTAGTGTGACATTGTTGCCTTATTGAGAACACTTAGTGCAGTGCTGCTGCTTTTAAATCTCTTAAATTACACCCACACATTCATAGAAAGAAGCTGTGCTTCAATCCATTGTGTGCCTTTCATAGAATCATAGAATCCCGACAGTGTGGAAACAGGCCCTTCGGCCCAACAAGGCCACACTGACCCTCCAAAGATTAACCCACTCAGATGCATTCCTCTACCCTATATTTACCCCTGACTAATCCACCCTAACCTGCACATCCCTGGGCACTATGGGACAATTTCCCACGGCCAATCCACCCTGACCTGTACATCTTTGAACTGTGGGAGTAAATCCACGCAGACCCGGGGAGAATGTGCAAACTCCACACAGACAGTTGCCTGAGGCTGGGATCGAACCCGGGTCCCTGGCGCCGTGAGGCAGCTGGGCTAACCACTGAGCCACTGTGCCGCCCAAAGCTTCCGTACCTCGTGCCGGATGGAAGGGGGAGGAAGCGATCCTAACTGGGGTGGGAAGGGTCTTTTGCTGATGTTGACCGCCTTCCTGAGGCAGTGTAGGTGGAGGCAGTTGGCTTGGGCTGTGTTCACAACTCTCTGTCGTCTCTAACGTCCCTGGGCAGAACAGTTGCCGTGCTGAGCTGTGATGGACCTGGAGAGAATCCTTTCCCACGGTGCACGGACAAAAATTACTCCGAGTCTTTCTGGACCTGCTGAGGAAGGAGCGGTGTCGGTGTGCTTGACTGACCGTCACATCGGCGTGGGTGGACCAGGACAGAGCGTTGGCGATCACCGTTCCCAGGAACCTCACCCTCTCGGCCATCTCTCCCCTCAGCTCCTACTGATGTAGACAGGGGTGTGTGCCCCCCCCCCCACTCTGTTTGCTGAGGTCAATCAGCAGCTCACATCGAGGGAGAGGTGATTAACTTGACACCATGTCCCTCAGGCTCCTTTCTATACTCTGTCTCACCATTGTTTGAGATACCACGGGTGGTGTCACCAGCGAATTTGTAGTGGGAGTTAGTCTCTCTTCTCAATTTGGGCTGGTCACCCCCTTCCTGGGGCCAGGGTCAGGCTGGAGAGTCAGAGTAGGCCTCTCCCGAATTGCCCCCAAGGGGTATCCTTCTGAGAAGTGCACCCTTCAGCGCAAAAGGAGGTCATTCAGCCCTTTCCATCAGGCCGGTGCTGACCCTGAGAAAGGTCTATCTCGTCGGACCCGTCGCCTCCCAGTCCCTCCACTGCCCCTGGAGTTTCCCAGGGATCTGTTTCCGTCACTTCACCCAACCTCAACGGCACCACCATCAGGTCCTTCCAGATCAGGACAACCAGATCTACCTCGCCTGGAGACTGTCGCCATAAG
>NW_025194583.1:0-4154 GCF_004010195.1 Chiloscyllium plagiosum | reverse complement strand
GCAAGTGCTCCAAGAAATACATCTTTGCAGGGGGCTTGTGAAGGCCACCAGAGGGTGCCAACGTATACCATTAAACATAAGGAGTTTATCTCTCCAGGCCAATCTGGTCCTAATTCAGAGGCAATCCTCCCTCATTCCAGAATCCCCAACCAGTCATCCTGCCCCATACCTTCTTCCCTGTTTGAGCAAACCAGCAGTCCATCAAAGAAGCCCCCCAACCAATCCAGTGACTGTCCCGATTCGATACCCTGTCGCCGCCCTGTTTCCAGGGCATGAGGAAGGTCAGTGAGGGCCATGGCTACCCCTCACCTGAAATGGTCAACTATGGAGTGAAGCACACATCTTCCTGTCTATTGTTCTTGTGCGGTTGGCTGAGGGAACCAAGTGCAACATCTCAAAGTTTGCAAATGATGCCAATTTGGTTGGGAGGGTGAGCTGTGATGAGGATGCCAAGATGTTCCAACATGCTCTGGCAGGGTGGGTGAGTGGGCAAACCAATTGCAGATGCAGCATAATTTTGAGAAATGAGAAGTTTATTCACTTTGGAAGCAAAAACAAGAAATGGAAAGGGTGCAAATTGGGTGAGGGGAGTATGCAGCGGGACTTGGGTGTCCGTGTGCACCAGTTGCTGAAGGTAAGCATTGATGTGCAGCAGGCAGTAAAGAAGGAAAATTGGATGCTGGCCTTCATTGTGAGAGGTTTCGAGTACAGGAGGAGGAATGTGTTGTTGCAGTTATACAGGGCATTGGTGCGACAGCGACCACCCCTAAAATGTTGTGGGCAGTTTTGTTCTCCATTTCTGAGGAAGGAAGTTTGCGTTCTCGAGGGAGTGCATTGACAGTTTACCCAGACTGATCCTGGGAATGGCGGACTGATGTGTGAGGAGAGATTGACTCAGTTAGGATTGTTTCCACTGGAGTTCAGAGGAATGAGGGGGTGGGGGGAATATCATAGAGACTTATAAAACTCTAACAGGACTAAACAAGGTAGGTACAGGAAGGATGTTTCTGATGGAGGATGCGCCCGGCAACATGAGTCAGAGTCTGAGGTTTCGGGGTGGACTATTTAGGACGGAGCTGGGGATGACATTTCTTCACCCAAAGAGCGGTGAGCCTGTGCAATTCGTTACCATAGGAAGTAGTTGATGCCAAAACGTTGAATGCATTCAAAAGCCGGCTTGATATAGCACTTCTGTCGAATTGGAACAAAGATTACGGAAAAACAGGATGAGGCAGTTGAGTTGGTCAATCAGACATGATCATGATAAATGAAGGAGCAGGCTCAAATGTCGAATGGCCTCCTCCTGCTCCTATCTTCCTTGTTTCTACGTTTTGACTACTTTCTGACTGCTGCCATATTGTTTTATCATTCAGTTTGTTGGATTTTGCTGTGTGCAATTGGCTGCCTTATTTATCAATTAACTGGATCTACTCTTGTTCGAATATAATTACACTGTTATGGAATATGTGTGGCATCTGGAGGACACATTGTGGATGTGCTTTCTTCTTGAACATTTTCCATTGCGCTGTCTGTCAAACACAGTTCTCAGCCCTCCAGTGAGATTTGTAGATGATTGACCTCCGTGTAACAACTAACAACGGTGCAATTTCTTTCAGGAGACTGGGCATAGATGAAGTGCCTCCTTTTCTACCCCATTGAGGATGGTAGATTAGTTTTTTGCATTTAATATGTTTGTACAAAATAGCATGTAAAAACAACTGTATGTGCATTTGGATTGGCATTGCTAAACTGTCCACAGTGTTCAGGTATGTACAGGTTAGGTGGGTTAACTGTGGTAAATGGAGGTTATTGGGATTGGGTAAGGATTGATGCTCTTTGAAAGGTTAGTGCCGGCCAAAGGGGCGGAATCCCTGCATATGTAAATGACTGTATGTGCATTTGGATTGGCATTGCTAAACTGTCCACAGTGTTCAGGTATGTACAGGTTAGGTGGGTTAACTGTGGTAAATGGAGGTTATTGGGATTGGGTAAGGATTGATGCTCTTTGAAAGGTTAGTGCCGGCCAAAGGGGCGGAATCCCTGCATATGTAAATGGTGGCTCAGTGGTTAGTACTGCTGCATCACTGTGACAGGTTTTGGGTTGAGTTTCATCCAACCAGTTGGATTGGTCGGGATTCGTTTCTATGATTCATTTGGAAATGGCTCAACTTAATTTCTGAGGCAAGCTGAGTGATGTTTCCTGGTCTGCACAATCTAGTTGTTCAAACTAAAGGGGGTTTCTGAAATATAGGTGGCAAATGCGGTTCATTTTCAATTCTCTCCATAAGTTTTGTGTTTGGATGCAAGGGCACATCCTTTCTCCCCCAAACCTTTCCTATTCATGTGCAAAAAGAAGTGTCTTTTAAATATTGTAACTGTGTTCTCATCCACCACTTCATCCGGAAGTTCATTCCACACCCAAACCACCATAGTGAGATTTACGAAATTGGAGTGGTTCTGCTTAGAGGATTGAGGTTGCTAGGAGGCTGGAAAGAGGGGTTCAAAACGATCGCTGTTTCTTCACTTCTCTGAAAGCTATGGCTTGGTGATGAGACCATTTCTAAAGCTGACCTTTTTGAAGAATTGATGCAAAGGTTATGTATGAATTCTCTGTTATAATAAACACCAATACAGGTATGGGAGGCGAGCAACCTTAGACCACCCTCACTTTACCCTCCAATAGTTGTAAGCCAGTCCTGTCTACTCTGTAGCCCAAGCAGGCCATTTGGGGTGCCTTCCAAGGAGCCCACCCACCTGGGAGAAAAATCTAAGGACAATGTCCAAGCTCGTTATCTGCTACTTATTAGACTTCCTTGTTATTAGCATATCATCCAGATAATAGGCATTTTGGGACAGACATTGTAAAATGCTGTCCATAATCTGCTGAAGTATAGCAAAGGCTGACATTACCGCAATTGTCAGTCTGACATATTGGAAGGAATCCTTCTGGCTATTAACTGCAGCATACTTTGGGAATCCTCATGTAACCTCAATTTCAAGTACACATGGCTCAATTCCAGTTTGTGAAGGACAGCCTCCCGGATGGCTTTGTGTTTCTGCCCTCCTTGTGAGGGACTGGGTGTTTATCCTGCTGCTGCAGCAAAAAAAAACGGTTTACCGTTTGTTTATAATCCCCACAAACCGATTTATCGGAGTTAAGAATTGGTGTGACAGGTGCTACACATTCCACAAACTGGACTGGCATGATGATTCCTTCACTTTCCAGCTTTCTGATTTCTGTCTCTACTTTTACCTATAAGGCAAATGGCATTGGGTGGAATTGGTTCCTGGTTAACATGCAGGGTGGCCTTAGTATCTTTGATAGTCCCTAGACCTTCCTGAAAAACATCCTGGTATTTAATGAGGAATTCACTCAGGCAGCCATTTTTAAATCAACAAGTGTTGAGCGAATCAAGGTGAATCTTTCCTAATCAATATCGCAACATCAAACTTTTTACTACAATCAGTTGTACCTGAAGCAGTTACTGCTCGTAAAAGACTGGAACATTACCTTAATCTGTAAAGGCTCCCCCGGTAGAGGTTCTCAGTCTCGCCAAGGTCTTGCACAAATTTAAGCCTTGGAGTTCAGACCAAATTTTGTGGAAGCCTAGTTCTGTCATCACTGAAACTGTCACGCTGTTATTGACCTCCATTAGAACCAGGTGACTATTCAACCAGACGTTTATTCAATTCATTCAGATTTGAATGTTTCTACACAATTTAACTGTTCCAACTAGACGTAGATGGACTTTCCAGAACGTGCAATCTCCTGGATTGAGGCTGGTTAGTTCACTTATTCAATTTAGATCTAGTGAGACTCTTGCCATCTTGAGTCTGCAAACCAATAACAATTACAATGGGTTGCTAGCCTGGATCCTTGAGAAAATGTTCACGGTTGGGATAAAGCTAGGCTTTGTTTTGGGGTTTTGCTATGGGTTTACTTAGAGTCCCTCTGGTCAGAATATGTCCTGAGGAAGACTCTGTAATTGCCTTCTCTCAAATGGTGTTCCTCAAGCTCAGTCGAATTGATCCCTTCTATCAGAACATCTTGGAATTCATCTGCTCCAGTTGCTGCATTTTCCAATCATAAAGCCAGGTGTCGTGCCTATTTGACGTCTAGTTGGGCTTCAGCTGGTGGGTGATATGCATATTTA
>NW_025194582.1:0-4153 GCF_004010195.1 Chiloscyllium plagiosum | reverse complement strand
CTATCAATAGTTTCAGTGTAGTTAGAAATACTGTCTAAATTAGATAATAATGTTTGGTCAGGAACCAGGTCTTACAATTCATCTTCAGTGAGAGCATGACCCAGAGAGCATTGTATGGACATGGAGTGCCAGAATCACATGGTATTGCTTCCGGTGCTGACATCTGGCATGTTCCCCATACTTCCTACATCTGCTCCCTGGTCCAGACGCTGTGTGAAAATGTTCACAATTGACACCTTTCTACAGCATCTTGTGTCTCACTGTGAATCCACTGAAATTATATCCAATAAATGTACCTTCACATTCACCAGTATCAAAATAAAATTGTACCTGTCTGTGGATGGTCAGATATTAATACATTGGTCACTCAACAGAATGTATCTGAAGAAACCAGGAGCTAACGACAAACCAAAAATCAGTTCAATAACTGAACTTGGTGGATTTGTTGTGGTCTCGGTAACCACACATATTGTACGGGCACACAGCTGACTGTAACCTTGCACACCACAGCTGAAAGTCTTGGCCTTACGCCCCTTCCAGCTTCCTGACCTCACACACCTCACCCCCTCACATATTCACCAACTGATGAGAATCCACCAGCTGAGAGAACCTTAGAATATAGAACAGTACAGCACAATAAGAGCCCTTCAGCCCTCAATGCCTTGCCGACATTTTATCCAACTCTAAGATCAGACGAACCTCCATGACCTTCAATTCACTAGCTTCCATGAGACTATTCAAGAGTCTTCTTAATTATCCCTCATGTATCTGACTCTACTTCTATCACTGGCGGTGCATTCCAACCCTCCACCATACTCTCTTTAAGCAGCTACCTCTGACATCATCCCTAAACCTTCCTCCAATCACCTTAAAATTACGCTCCTTGTAGATAGCCATTTTTGCCATGGGAAAAGACTCTGGCTGTCTCATCTTTGTCTCTCAACATTTGTACACCACTATCAAGTCAGCTGTCATTCTTCTTTGCTTCAGGGAGAAAAGCCCTAGCTCCCTCAAACTTTCTTCCTAAGACATGCACTCCAGACCAGGCAGCACCCAGGTAAATCTCCTCTGCACACTCTCTGAGGCTTCCACATGTTCCCTACAATGAGGCAACCAGAACTGAACACAATATTCCAAGTGTGTTTGAACCACAGCTTTATAGAGCTAAGCATTACCCACTCCGCTCTTAAACTCAATGCACCTGCTAATGAAAGTCAACACACAATACACCTTCTTAACATCTCTATCAACTTGGGTGACAATTTTGTGGGATCTATGGACATGGACCACACGATCCTTCTGTTCCTCCCCATTGCAAAGAATTGTGCCTTTAACTCTGTATTCTGTATTCAAATGCAACCTTCTAAACCAAGTCACTTCACACTTTTTTAAGGTCGAACATTATCTGCCACTTATTAGCCAAGCGCTGCATCCTGTCAATGTTCTGTTGCAACCTACAACAGCTCTCCACGCTATCCACAACTCCATCAACCCGCATGTCTTCGGTAAACTTACTAACCTACCATTCCACTTCCTCATCAGTGTCATTTATAAATATCACAAAGTGCCGGTCCCAGAGCCGATCCCTGTGGAAAACCACAGGTCACTGATCTCCAGGCTGAATACTTCCCTTCTGCTACCATCCTTTGTCTTCTATGAGCCAGCCATGCCCGTATCCGGAGAGCCAAATGTCCCTGCATCCCATTCCTCCTTACCTTCTGAATGAGACTACAATGGGAAACCTTATCAAACGCCTTGCTAAAATTCGCGTTCACCCCATCTACCGGTCTACCTTCACCAACTTGTATTTCACATTTTAAAATAATTTAATAAGGTTTGTGAGACATGACCTGCTCCTCAAAAATCCATGCTGACTATTCTAATCAAATTATAATTTTCTAAGTAATTGTAAATCCTGCCTTTCAGAAGCGTCTGCAATACTATGCCCACCACTGATGTACGACTGACTGTTTGGTCATTCCCAGGGTTATTCCTATTCCCTTCCCTGAACAAGGGAATAACATTTGCCACACTTCAATCATTTTGCACCACTCTAGTCGACTGCGAGGACACAACGATCATCACCAAAGGCACACCAATCTCTTCCATCACTTCCTGGAGTAACCTCGTGTATACCCCATCTGGCCCAGGGGATTTATCTATCCTTATGTTTGTACTTCAATCAGTCTGCACTACCGCTCAACCTGTTGACACCCTGTCCAACCAAATGATTGACTGCTTTCCGTTTCAGTGCAATATGCAGTGCTGCCTTCCTGAGTAAGTACGGTTCCCAATGTCCTGCGAATCACGGAATCAAAGAAAAAGGAATGCACCAATCCCTTCCTGATAATAAGCTTATGACCGAAACAGCGGCCCTCTTGCTCTTCGGATCCTTCCTGACTTGTTGTGCTTTTCCAGCACCACACTGTTCGACTCTGATCTCCATCAACTGCAGTCCTCATTTTCTCCATTACTGAGGGCTGTCCCCTCTGCACACTGAGGTGGGAATTAACCATCAGGACTCATTGTATGTGGAACTGACTGCTCAGTTCTGGAAAGTTGCACTTGATAAATACATTTTTAAAAAAAGAAATTACAATTCAACAAATATTCATTCAGTCCCAGAGTTACAATTTTGGTTCATGGTTTGGGCAGCCTGATAACAAATAGTGAATGGTTGAGGAACTCCGATACACAGAGTATTCCAGGTGTTATATTCCAGCTTACATTAATGCTGGAATAATTATCAGATAAACTGATGTGATAATCGCGTGAGTTGACATGTGGAGGTGAAATCTTTTTGCCATCACAGAGACGTGTTTGAGGGTGGTCAGGGCTAACGACTCAATATTCTGTACTACTGCAACTATAGGCAGGACAGGAGAGGATGTTAAAAAGGAGGTGGTATTGCATTATTTATTAAGGAACAGTTACTGCAGTGAGGAGGGACGATATCTTGGACGTGTCTTCAAATGAGGCATTATGGTTCGAGGTTAGGGTCCAAACACTGTGGATATTTTATAGAGTCCCAGAAATATGAAAATACAGGAGCAGATATATAACCAATTCACTAAGGTGCGTAAAATCCAATTCACTGAGATGTGAAGGAAAGCAGAGATAGGAAGGCATTCTGGAGATGTTACAGAGAGATGAAAACAAGGCTGGAGATGTTACCGAGAGACAGGAAAGCAAGGCTGGAGATGTTACAGAGAGTGAGGAAAGCAAAGCTGCAAATGTTACCGAGACAGAGGAAAGCAAGGCTGGAGATGTTACAGAGCTACAAGAAAGCAAGGCTGGAGATGTTACCGAGCGACAGGAAAGCAAGGCTGGAGATGTTACAGAGATAGAAGAACAAGACTGGAGATGTTGCAGAGACAGGAAAGCAAGACAGGACATGTTATAGATATAGTGTGACCTGTGCATGCTAGAATAGGTTAGTGAGATATTTTTAAGTTCATTTTTCAGAATATGGGGAATTATGAAGCAGCTGAATATTAGATAGATAGGGAGGGGTGTAGGGGTTGGCGGAATTTACAGCGATAGATGGGACTGGAGTATGAGATAAAGATTGTAGTGATACGGAGGGTTACTGAGATACAAATGGATGTCGCGGCTGGAGGAGATGGCAGGGAAAGATACAGAAATACACGTAGATAGTTTAAAAACGGAATTATCCAATGTCTTAATGGAGAAAATAATGTAGAAATTTGTGGAATAGACAAGGCACTTGGAGGACCTGAAGGAGTGAGACCTTGGACTGTCCAATCACAAGAGTCATAGAGTGGGTATCAATCAGCAAAGAAGAAGCCATTTGATTGACGGTGACAAATAAAGCCCTGCAGACATTGGAAGTCCCTCCTTCCTAACATCTGCGGGTTAGGGCTAGATGTGGGAGAGGCACCAACAGACTCCTCAAGTAACAACGTGTCATAACAAAACCTCATTGTGTCAGATCAAACACTGACACGGAAACCTCCTGCTGACTCCTATCTCTCAGCTGATGGCCAGTGTCCATCTGATGGAAGCCCTGAGAGAGTGAGAGTGTGAGAGAGTGAGAGAATGAGAGTGTGAGAGAGTATGAGAGTATGACAGTGATAGTGTGAGAGAGAGAGTGAGTGTGTGAGAGTGTGAGAGAGTATGAGTGTGAGAGAGT
>NW_025194581.1:1669-4153 GCF_004010195.1 Chiloscyllium plagiosum | reverse complement strand
CAACCACCCCTCATCCCTAACCCTTCCTCTTCTTGCCGACTCCCCATGATCTGCTCTACCAAGAAAAAACAAGTTCATTAACCAATAAGCTGCTTACTCATGGAATTTAAAACCACAACACTTCATTTTATTTTATGATAGCCTTTGGCCACTTCTTTTAGTCACCAGTGTGTTTAAAAACTTACATTGGAAACAAAGCCAAGACAAACAAAATCTGTTTGTTTGTTACAAGTAAGTCAGAAGCCACCAGCCTGCCAGAAATGCTCATGGCCTTAAGGAAACAATTTCTCATGTTTACTTTGAATATTTTCATTTCCACTGCCTGTTTAGTTTTGTAAAGGAGCTGAATTAATTTTTTGTTTGCACTCAGGCTCACACTCCTGATTTACAGGCACACCATGCTGCGAGTGGGTTGGAGGGTGTAGATTGGAGGACCTCCTCATGGGCCCAGCCAAAAAGGAAATGGACAAGACCAGGCAGTAAGCACTTGACTGTCTGCCCCTCTTCCTGTAGTTACATCCACATTTGCTCCGGTTTCCTCCCACAGTCCAAAAATGTGCAGGTTAGGTGAATTGGCCGTGCTAAATTGCCAGTAGTGTTAGGTGAAGGGGTAAATGTAGGGGAATGGGTCTGGGTGAGTTGCTCTTTGGAGAGCCGGTGTGGACTTGTTGGGCCGAAGGGCCTATTTCCACACTAAGTAATCTAATCTAATCTAATCACATTGCAAGCGATGGAGAATGTACGGAGTCCATTGACACAATAAAGGTCTTTACAGACTCCTGGGCACTGCAGGGGTTGGGATACATATCTTTAATTTTGTTAAGTTCTGTTGACCTTTTGATTTTTTATTCCAGGTGCCTCACAGGGACTGACTGGACCATGAATGCTTTTTGATAAAGCAGAAATCAGCAGCTGGTCCCTCAAGTCCTGTCCACTCTCCATCCAGGCTAACAATCCCAAAGTAATACTGAGTGAATGCTGCACTGTCAAAGGGTCAGTACTGAGGGAGTGCTGTACTGTAGGAGGGTCAGTACTGAGGGAGGGCTGCATTGTCGAAGGGTCAGTACTGAGGGAGTGTTGTACTGTAGGAGGGTCAGTACTGAGGGGATGCTGCACTGTTGAATGGTCAGTGCTGAGGGAGTGCAGCACTGTCGGAGAGTCAGTACTGATGGAGTACCACACTGTAGGAGGGTCAGTACTGAGGGAGGGCTGCATTGTCGAAGGGTCAGTGCTGAGGGAGTGCAACACTGTCGAAGGGTCAATACTGATGGAGTGCCACACTGTCAGAAGGTCAGTACTGAGGGAGTGCTGCACTGTCAGAGGTTTGAGAGTCGATATTGAGGGAGTGCCACACTATCAGAATGTCAGTGCTGAGTGAGTGCTACACTATTGGACAGTCAGTACTGAGGGAGAGTTGTATTGTCAGGAGTTTGATCCAGTGTCACTGGAGGAATGGCAAGTCAGGATGATGAGTGGCTTTCAGGGGAACCAATTCACTCACACTCAGTTTGGGATCCCACACTGCCACTGAGCTTGGCTCAGTATGGCACCCTACCAGGCCTGTTCTGCCATTGGGACAAGATGCTGGTGGTGCTGTCGGGATATGGTGTGTAGGGTATGATTCCATGAATCTAACTGTGTAGCCTGTGCTTGACTCATCTATGAGACTGGTCTCACAACTTAATCACTAGTCCCTAGTTGTTGGCGAGGGGACCTCTGCAGGGTCGACACAGCTGAATTTCTGGTGTCTAGGCCAATGCCAGGTGGTCTGTCCAGTTTCAGTCCTTTCTTGAGACTTTTTAGCAGTTAATGTAACCAAGGGATACTGGGCCATTTCAGGGGACAGTGACGAGCCACTCACATTACAATGGATCTGGAGTCATGTGTTGACCAACCCAGATAAAGATGGCAGATTTCCTTCCCTAAAGAACATTTTCCTTTGGAATGAATTTTTATGACAATTTACGGTTATCATTCGACTTTTGAATCCAGATTTTAACAAAATTTTAATTCTACCATCTGCAGCAGTGGGAATTGAGCTCAGGAACCCAGAACCTTCCTTGGATTAGAAACCCAACAGTAACACCCTGACATCATTGCCCATCATTCACTCTCCCGAGGAGGGTTTGATGGGTTGGGGCATAAACCACAAGCTGAGGTTTTTAATCAATGAGTAGCTTCTTCATCCACTTCAGAGGGCTGATCAGAATCAACAGTGTGCAGTGGGACTGGATTGCCTCATGAGGGCAATTGAGGGATACTGGGAGAGGGTGGGATTGAGGGATACAGAGAAAAGGGTAGGATTGAGGGATGGAAATGTGTTGCTGGAAAAGTGCAGCAGGTCAGGCAGCATCTAGGGAACAGGAGAATCGACGTTTCGGGCATTAGCCCTTCTTCAGGAATGAGGAAAGTTTGTCCAGCAGGCTAAGATAAAAGATAGGGAGGAGGGACTTGGGGGAGGGGCGACGGAAATGTGATAGGTGG
>NW_025194581.1:0-660 GCF_004010195.1 Chiloscyllium plagiosum | reverse complement strand
GACGTGGGGAGAGGGGGTGAGGATCAAGGGATATGGGGAGAGGGTGAGGATTCAGGAAGACGGGGAGAGGGTGGGAATTGAGTGATACAGGGGGAGAGGGTGTCAAGTGAGGGACTTTGACTCCGACTTGGGGAGAAAGGAGATTTGAAGGCAGATGGTTGGAGGTTAGGATTGAATCTAAGAACACTTTCTCAATCTCAGACATTCTGCGTTTCCTGCACAGGAGCTCATCCTTCTATTCCTGAAGCACTTTGTGCTGTGACCTTCACTTGAGCCCAATGTAGGTTAGCTCTGCCATTCCGTCTCTGATGTGTCGGAAATACTCGAGGTGCGTGCGGTGGATTTTCCAGCTGTATTTGCCACAGCTCTTGGCGTACTGCATGAAGTGGGGAGCTCCGGTGAAGATCACATTGTCTGCCACGACAATACTTCCCTCCTGCAGCAGGTCGTAGTCTTCCAATAATTGCAGGTCTCGGAGGTAGCAGCGTTTCCAATGGTTCATGAAAATAAAGTCAAACTTGTCCACTCCAAACTTTTCTCTGAACTGAGGGATTACTTCATCAGTTGGCCCAATAATCTGTTCCACCTATTGAAAAAAGAATCATTGTGAACTATTTCACACCAAAGCTTTAGTTGAGCCTTTTGCAGCTCAGGGTGAAA
>NW_025194580.1:0-4152 GCF_004010195.1 Chiloscyllium plagiosum | reverse complement strand
TTCCTCCCCCTCCTGATGCTGCCTGCCTTTCTGTGTCCCTCCCCCTCCTAATGCTGTCTGGCTTGCTGTGTTCCTCTCCCTCCTGATGCTGCCTGCCTTGCTGTGTTCCCCTCATTCCTGATGCTGCCTGCCTTGCTGTGTTCCTGTCCCTGCCCTGATGCTGCCTGCCTTGCTGTGTTCCTGTCCCTGCTGATGGTGCCTGCCTTGCTGTGTTCCTCTCCTTCCTGATGCTGCCTGCCTTGCTGTGTTCCTCCAGCCTCCTGATGCTGCCTGCCTTGCTGTTATCCTCCAGCCTCCTGATGCTGCCTGCCTTGCTGTGTCCCTCTCCCTCCTGATGCTTCCTGCCTTGCTGTGTTTCTCCAGCCTCCTGATGCTACCTGACTTGCTGTGTTCCTCCAACCTCATGTATCTGCCTCACTTGCTGTGGTCCACTCTCTCCTAATGCTGCCTGCCTTGCTGTGTTCCTGTCCCTCCACCTGCTGCCTGCCTTGCTGAGTCTGCCTCCCTCCTGAAGCTGCCTGCCTTGCTGTGTTCCTCCAGTATCATGATGCCTGTCTTGCTGTGTTCCTCTCCCTTCTGATGCTGCCTGCCTTGCTGTGTCCCTCTCCCTCCTGATGCTGCCTGCCTTGCTGTGTTCCTCTCCCTCTTGATGCTGCCTGCCTTGCTGTGTTCCTGTCCGTCCTGATGCTGACTGCCTTACTGCGTTCCACTCCATCCTGATGCTACCTGACTTAGTGCGTTCCCTTAGCGTCCTGATGCTGCCTGTCTTGCTGTGTTCCCCCAGCCTCCTGATGCTGTGTGCTTTGCTGTGCTCCTCCAGCCACCTGATGCTGCCTGCCTTACTGCGTTCATCTCCCTTGTGCTGCTGCCTGCCATGCTGTGCTCTTCCAGCCTCCTGACGCTGCCTGCCTTGCTGTGCTCCTCCAGACTCCTGATGCTGCCTGCCTTGCTGTGTTCCCCCAGCCTCCTGATGCTGCCTGCCTTGCTGTGTTCGCCACCAC
This sequence comes from Chiloscyllium plagiosum, assembly GCF_004010195.1. Classification (NCBI taxonomy): domain Eukaryota; kingdom Metazoa; phylum Chordata; class Chondrichthyes; order Orectolobiformes; family Hemiscylliidae; genus Chiloscyllium; species Chiloscyllium plagiosum. The sequence goes on along the minus strand of NW_025194580.1, from coordinate 3,151 downwards.
CTGATGCTGCCTGCCTTGCTGTGTTCCCCTCCCTCCTGATGCTTCCTGCCTTGCTGTATTCCTGTCCCTCCTGATGCTGCCTGCCTTGCCGTGTTCCTCTCCCTCCTGATGCTGCCTGCCTTGCTGTGTTCCCCACCCTCCTGATGCTTCCTGCCTTGCTGTGTTCCTGTCCCTCCTAATGCTGCCTGCCTTGCTGTGTCTCTCGAGATCCTGATGCTGCCTGCCTTGCTGTGTTCCTCTCCCTCCTGATGCTGCCTGCCTTGCTGTGTCCCTCTCCCTCCTGATGCTGCCTGCCTTGCTGTGCCCCTCTCCCTCCTGATGCTGCCTGCCTTGCTGTGCCCCTCTCCCTCCTGATGCTGCCTGCCTTGCTGTGTCTCTCCCCCTCCTGATGATCTTGTTGAATTACAGAACCAAATGCCCTACTGTTGTTCTTTATTCAAACGTTGATGTGTTCACAAACCAATATCTTGGAATTGTTCTGACGAAGGGTCACTGGTTAACTCTGCTTTCTCTCCACAGATGCTGCCAGACCTTCTGAGGTTTTCCAATAATTTTTGTGTTGTTTTTAAAATTGTGATAGGAGTGGGGTGTGCCAACAATAAGATCAGAATTTGCAGGAATGATACTTCGTCAGAATATGTGCCACTTATTATTTTATTTTTTCATATCCTTCAGTTCTAAAGTGTTTTGCGCCATTTATCATTGCAAATGTGGAGTATTATTGTGCAGATGACATCTGGGATGCACTGGGGACAAGACCAACAGTCGAAATGGATACATAGAAATTTATTCTTCCTTGTAATTGCTGGCCTGTTGACACTGCCAGGGACAGGGGGCCTGTTGACACTGCCAGGGACAGGGGGCCTGTTGACACTGCCAGGGACAGGGGGTGTGTCGACACTGCCAGGGACAGGGGGCCTGTTGAAACTGCATGGGACAGGGGGCCTGTCGACACTGCCAGGGACAGGGGGCCTGTCGACACTGCCAGGGACAGGGGATCTGTTGAAACTGCCAGGGACAGGGGGCCTGTTGAAACTGCATGGGACAGGGGACCTGTTGAAACTGCCAGGGACAGGGGGACTGTTGAAACTGCATGGGACAGGGGCCTGTCGACACTGCCAGGGACAGGGGGCCTGTTGACACTGCCAGGGACAGGGGACCTGTTGAAACTGCCAGGGACAGGGGGCTGTCGACACTGCCAGGGACAGGGGGCCTGTTGAAACCGCTGAGGACCTGGGGTTGTCCAACCGAAACTGCTGCACCTCAGAAGCAGAAAGAGAACCAAATGACTTTGACACAAAAGGTGAAATTAAGAAATAATAATAAGAACAATAAAAAGAAGAAATAATTTTTAAAAAGGATGTGGCCAGTCAACCGAAAGGGAGTGGATAGTCCAGGAGCTCGAACAATATCTAACCTGTGACCTCCACCATCGTCACCTTAACCAGTGTAATTTAACAACACACAAGCCATTGAAGAAAGACAGAGAGGAATTACGAAGAATTAGATGCAAATTAGACACAGAAACCAAAGTAAAGCAAAGAATAATTAGATTAAGAGAAAAATGAAAAAAAAACAAACATAAGACTCTTTCAAAATTTTAATTTGAAATTTTATAACTTTGTGAAAATATTTACTACCTACAGGTGTGGAACTCCTCAGTTTCAATTGCTCTCTCTCTGGCTGCGTGAGGTTGACTAACATTGCAAGGACTGAAATCTCATCATGAAAAGGATCCTTACATCATTCATTACCAGTATTCTCATTCTAGGGTGAGTTTAATTCATTTTAACCATTTAAATATGGCAATTTCTTGAAAGTCACCAGAACTTTAACTCTAAGCTCATCTTTTCACAAGTTCAATGGCAGAAAAGCAAATCTTTCAGCATTTCTTGGCTACTCGCAAATCACAGTTTATCACTTACTTTCCACAAATTACTGGGTATTTTGTACTTTAATCGCGTGCATTGCAAACTCAGCATCATTTTTGCAACAAATTATAAGCCAATATATTTTTGCTTATCATTATCTACTGTATTTTGTTATACAACTTTCAAACATACCTATGCTAGATTTCTGCATAAGTTTGTGCAGTTAAATACTGAAAGGGGATTTACTGTGGCCCATTTCTCTGCGAAAGTGAAGTGTGTTCAGCACAGACCGATGTAATCCCTTTCCAGATGTGTGTAATGCAGAAGAAACAGATGCAAACAATTCAGCTGGCTGTCAGTAAGACCCAGTGATAGCTTTTGATATCGTCATCATTAGTTGATCTCAATGAAATATTAGCGACATCAACAAGAGTCCAGGCTCTTGCACATCTGCAAACCTTTCAGTCTTTCTGATCTTCCCTGATTTCATGAATCCACAATTTCACTGAGACTAAGACGCAGCAGAAAAAAGCACAACTGCTTCCACTAACCAGAGAACAGAGTGTGGGTTCAATAGCAGAGACTAACTGCCAATCATCACACATACCCTGGCATTGTTTCAGCAGCTTGTTCAATTGCTCAGTCTATCTCTTCAGTTGGTGAAGCCTAGCCTACTTGTCCTCCACCTGTTGAATTTCCTGGGCAGACAAAGCCCAGGATCAACCTCAAAGATTCATCCTGCTGCTGCTTCTCGTGGCTGGTTACATCAGGTCAAACCATAAATGCAATGAATCTGTAGGTGAATAATAAACCTTCTAATTTTCTCAGAATTTGCCTTCTTTAGTCATTGGATACAGGGCCTAACTGTTTGAGCCTTGGATCTTGTGTTCTAAGATTGCAGACAAGGGTGCTTGGGTGGGGTGGGGGGTTCATCATCTAGAAAGAACTCGTCATAGAATCCCTACAATGTGGAAGCAGGCCATTCAGCCCATTGAGCCCCCAAAAACCAGCCCACCCAATCCCTGCATTTCCCATGGCTAGTCCACACAGCCTTCACAGTCCTGGATGATTTAACATGGCCAATCCACCTAACCTGCACATCTTTCGACTGTGGGAGGAAACTAGAGCACCCGGAGGAAGCCCACGCAGCCACCCGAGTGTGGAATTGAGCCCAGGTGCCTGGTGCAGTGAGGCAGCAGTGCTAACCACTGTGCCACCCACCATACTGAGTCCATAGTAAGTTACAATAGCAGGTCCAAACTGTCTCTTTCCCAGCTGTC
>NW_025194579.1:1575-4152 GCF_004010195.1 Chiloscyllium plagiosum | reverse complement strand
AAATTCAGTGCGATTGCTGTGGTCTGGTCTACACAGGCGTTTGTTGCACTGCTGTCATATGCTTGTGAAAGGAAGCCCCGGAACAATGTAAACAACAGCTCGCCAGCAATATCTTTTCACGTCTTTGAATTCTTAATCAAGGATAATTTATACACAAACTGGAGCAAACTTATTTTCTGCAACTGTCCCTGGACAAATTAGATTTCCCGGTTCTTCACAGTATACGCAGCTGAAATTAGACATGAAAGTCGACGATTTAAGCTAGGTCTTGTATGCACAATTGGCTGATGGATGGTATAAAATTGCTGGATGCTCAGGGATTCAGTATTATATTCTTTGATCAACTGTATTTATTAAGTAGATCAACTTCTGGAGGTAGTGGGACAATGGAAAACAGTAGGTCTTTTGTTTAAAACTTTTATAGGGGATTTGAAAGACACCACAGACAGAATGAGCGAAACAGAGGAGATAGGAACCCTAATCGTTCAATGTTTTTATCCTTTCTTCAGAGTTCCGCTATCTAAATGTTCGACTACAAATTGAGTCTGAATATTGAATGGACAAGCAATTTTCCACTGACCACTTTTGAAGGTTTTGTATTGATGCAACTATTCAAAGTTTGTGAGAAGATTTGTGTGGTTGTGGTCGTTGTTGTGGTTCTGGTCGCTGAGCTGGGAATTTGTGTTGCAGACGTTTCGTCGCCTGTCTAGGTGACATCCTCAGTGCTTGGGAGGCTCCTGTGAAGCACTTCTGTGATCTTTCCTCCGACATTTCCTCCGAATGCCGGAGGAAAGATCACAGAAGCGCTTCACAGGAGGCTCCCAAGCACTGAGGATATCACCTCGACAGGGGACGAAACGTCTGCAACACAAATTCCCAGATCGGCGACAAGAACCACAACGATGCAAGTATTTTTTAAGCAAAAAAAATCTCGAAGTTCTCAGAAAATTTCAAACATTATTGGCATATTAAAGCAATTTTGTTAATGTGACTGCTGTCGGCTGGTGTTTGTTGCATTGCTGTGGCATTACTCAGACAGAAGCCCATCCATAGAACTTACAGGAAGTGGCACTAACTTTCTTTCACATTGTTGTGTTCTAGATGAATCTGAATTAAGTCACACATTGGACTAAAACTTTCTTTGTGATCACTGTATTCATTACTGGACTCTCTTCTGCCTTGGAAATGTCACAGTTTCCATATCTGCACTTGGAGTTACAGCACAAATTAAGTGATTTTAAACATACACTTGAAAAATTCAACCATTGAAAAAGCTCTGAAGATGGAGGACTTCAGCATTATAAAATTGTTAGTTGAATCTTTAAATTGAAACTCCAATTTGGCAGTTTAATCAACCTGCCACATCCCATACAAACAGGGATGAGTTCGATATTCAACGTGAGTATGTCTCATTAATTGTAACTTTAAATCCACATTCCGGCCTACCTTTAAAACCTTTCACCATCCCTCTCTCAACAATAGCTATTTATTTTTGCCTTTAAAATATTCTATAGCTCTGCTTTAATAACGTGTCAAAGTTTCCACATTTTGAGATAAAACAAATCTTCTCGATTTGTTTTAAATGGACAACCACTGACATTTAGACAGTAATCCTTCATTCTCGTCTCATCTGTAAGTGCTCTCTACGTTTGTGTTAAAATTCCCCCACGATAAAAGGAAAACATTTATTCGCTTTCCTAATTACGTGCTGTATCTGTATGCTAGCACTTTGTGATTTAGGCAATGTTACACTCTAATCCCACTGCATCTCAGAACTATGGAATCTCCCTCTATGTTTAAAAAAATGCTTTTCTTCAGGTCGAAATGGACAACTTCACATTTATCCACGTAAAGTTCTATTTTTCAGGTCTTTGACTACTCACTTAACCTATATTTCTCTATAGCACCCCAATGCCCTCTGAGTTTATGTTTTAGCCTTTCTTTATCATGTCAGCTTTATATTCATTCCTTCGTAAGTCATAGACTGTGAGTCAATACTTGCAAAATTTGAGCAGATACGGATTTGATTCAAATGGCTGCTCAAGTTATATGATCCTAACCATTCTGAACTCCGGTTAATTCTCAGTTCCAAACAAACAACAAAGTAAACGCGAACATTCATGTAAAAAAGGCTGAGCCCCTGAATCTAATTAGAGAATACCAAAATAACAATCTCATTCTCATCAGTCTCTCTCTCGTTGTCCCTCTCTCTCTCTCTCTCTCTCTCTCTCTCTCTCTCTCTCTCTCACACACACACACACACACACAATGGATAAGGGAAAATCTTGAAATGTAAGGCAAATGGATAATATAAATTTCCACTATACTATGACAACCTTTTAGCCAAACGACAATGGTTGACTCAGACCCGTGGCATGTGCCTCTTGCTTGATGTGAGAGCTTAGGAATGTGGCTGACGTTCCTGACTCTCACACTTGCAAGAAATGTGTCCAGCTGCAGTTCTTGTTTGGCCGCATGACGACTCTGGAGCTGCGGATGGACCGACTGTGGAGCATCCGTGATGCTGAGGAGGTCGTGGATAGCACGTTTAGTGAACTGGTCACACCGCAGTTAGAG
>NW_025194579.1:0-855 GCF_004010195.1 Chiloscyllium plagiosum | reverse complement strand
ATCACGGCTGTGCTAAAGGAGCACACTATGGAGGTCTTGGGTAGTGAGGCATTATGGGTGGAGCTGAGAAATTAGAAGAGTGCAGTTACACTGTTTGGGCTGTATTACAAGCCTCCCAATAGTACGCATGTGGTAGAATAACAAATAGGTAAACAGATTATGGAAAGATGTAGAGGCAATAGTGCAATGGTGATGGGAGATTTAAATTTCCCCAAAATTGACTGGGATATACTTAGCGTCAGAGGTCTGGATGGGGTAGAATTTGTAAGAAGTGCCCAGGAGAGTTTACTACTGCAGTATGTCAATAGTCCGCCGAGGGAAGGGGCCATATTGGACCTGGTACTGGGGAACAAGACAGGACAGGTGGTAGAAGTTGCGGTGGGGGATTTCTTTGTGAACAGCGACCACAATTCTGTAAGTTTTAGAATACTCGTGGTTAAAGAAGAGAGTGGTCCTAAGGGAAGAGTAATAAACTGAGCCAAGACCAATTATATCAAAATTAGGCAGTAGCTCACAAATGTGGAATGGACACAGCTATATGAAGGGAAGTCCACATTTGAGATGCGGGAGGCTTTCAAAGATATGTTAAAGATAGTGCAGAATAAACGTGTCCCGTTAAAGACAAAGGTTAAGAAGTGCAACATTCGTGATCAGCGGATGACAGGGGAAATCGTACGACCAGCCAAGAGGAAAAAGGAAGAATACATAAGGTCTAGGCAGCTAAGAACAGAACGGGCCCTGGAAGAATATCGGAAGAGTAGGACAAGTCTTAAACGAGAAATCAAGCAGGCTTAAACGGGTTATGAAATAGCTTTAGCTAGCAGAATTAAGTAGAATCCCAAAGCATTTTATTCT
>NW_025194578.1:2141-4152 GCF_004010195.1 Chiloscyllium plagiosum | reverse complement strand
TGGTAAAGATAACTCAGGGATTTTATGGTCTCATGCTTTGCTATCGGGCGGGACAAATAAGAGACAGGGATCAATCGGCTGCTCCTTCTCACTTTTGGAACATTATTTCTCCCTCCCTGTGTTGAACCATGCAATAATGTCAACCGAACACCAAACTGAACATTCTCTGGAAAAGATTATAATGGGTTATATGCAGGTGCATCATCGCTGTTGTTGTACATCGTGCCTGTCATTAGTAAAAAAAATGTCCCCGCTTTATAACTTGATGTCATGTTTATGTGCATTTGCGTAATTTGTAAATATTGGTCTGTACCTTCATAATTTGTGCGTTCATATCAATACATCTTATTCATAAATTTATTCTTTAGCTTTAGTCTCCTTAACAAGAGAAAACGTTCATCCAGCTGATAGACTTTCCAGAACGTCATGTATGGCTCAATAAAATTTCTCATCTAAGATCGAAACTGATAATTCCCCAGAACAAAACACCTTCATTCCAGGATTGAGTAAAAGGAAACAGCTTTGAAAATCTTCTGAAAGAATTATATCCTTTTTTTAGTGTAGTGGATCAAAATTGCACATAGCGTTTTAGATGTGGTCTCAGCAATACCCTTTGCCAGAAACAGCATAATTCCACTTACCTTCCAAATCACTTGCTGCATCTGCAGACTGACTTCATATGATTCATGTACCAGGATCATGGAAAACGCCTATTTCTCCCCATTTAAACTGACTACCATAGTTTTAACTTTCCTTCCAAAATGGACAACTCGCGGTATGTTATTTCTGCTGAAGTCTTGCTCACTAACCTTCACTGTCTGTATGACAATGCAGACTCACTACCTCCATTTGACGACATATTAAATGGGCATCTTGGTTTACGAGCTAATTGGGCTTCATGCCATTTAGTCCCCTTCCTCCAGATCTTTGATACAGGTTATTGGTCATTGATAACCCCACAGTGATCTCTGAGGCACTCCATAAATTACAGTCTTGCTTCCTGAAAATGAACATTTATCTCTACTCTATTTTCTGTTCACGACAGCTTCCCTGTTCCTGTGCAGCAGTTCAAGCGGGTTGAATGGCCTCCTCCTGGGCTGTGAAATGTACTCAACGAGCTGAATTACTTCATTCCATATTCATGTGTAACTCCTTCGTGGTGCAGAATGGTCTCCTCCCGTCTCATTGTAACAATCCTGCCTTACAGAATGGGGTAGTCCCCTACCCTGTAACAGCATCAAAATGTGGATTGAGAGAACAACACATGGGGTAGGGGCAGCAGTATATCTCTGTAACGTATCTAGGCGTGGATTGAGAGAACAACACATGGGGTGGGGCAGCAGTATACTACCGTAACAGATCGAGGGGTGGATTGAGGGAACAACACATGGGGTAGGGGCAGCAGTATATCACTGTAACAGCCTCGTGGTGTGGATTGAGGGAACAACACGTGGGGTAGGGGCAGCAGTATTTCTCTGTAACAGCCTCGTGGGGTGGATTGAGGAACGGCACATGGGGTAGGGGCAGCAGTATATCACTGTAACAGCCTCGAGGGTGAATTGAGGGAACAACACGTGGGGTAGGGGCAGCGGTATACCTCTGTAACAGCCTCGAGGGTGGATTGAGGGAACAACACATGGGGTAGGGACAGCAGTTCGTCATTCGGCTGCACCATTCAGAATGCTTATGGCTGATCTGATTGTGTCTGACAATCCGTCTCCTGTCCAACAAAGATCAGTCGAGCTCAGCATTGAATATCTTCAATAACCAAGTCTTTACTGCTCCCTGAGGCTGAAGACACCACAGAGAGCACAATGGTATTTCATTGCGGGACCCGTTATTTTAAACTGTGTTAACCCAACTTCAAATCGCCACCACTTTTCAGGTAAAAAAGATACAGTAATTAGGAAGAGACAGACACCATTCCGCACTCCAAACCTGTCCCACATTCCCACTGTCTCTTTCTGATCAAATACTTTTCAAACTCAGCTTCTGCCGCTGTCTCAGGAAG
>NW_025194578.1:0-1636 GCF_004010195.1 Chiloscyllium plagiosum | reverse complement strand
TGTTGTATCCATGTCGTGTTATTAGTGTGGAGGCTATTGCATAAGTGACAGAGAAAGTGGGTGAAGGAAGTTGCTGAAATCAATAGTGAGAGTGTTCGTGCCTGAGTCTTATTCGGAGATAGAGCTTGAACCTTGTTCGGGGGTAGGTGCTATAACAGATATACAATGAGTATGATGGGGCAGACAGAATACAGTGACACTTTTCCGGTCAGAGCGGGGAAGATTATTGATGCTTGTCCTGTATTGTTGGACATTTATTCAGATCATCCCAGCGTCGAGGTGAGCCTCCCCGAATGTCTTGTCCATGTGTATCATTAATAATGACACAAACCATGTCCCTCAGCTTGCACAGAATCAGTTTATGTAGAGCTTCCAGATAGCAAGGAGAAGCAAACATTGCTGTTTTATATATTTAAACCAAAACGGTAGCAGAAAATCTGAACATCATGTGCTCTGGAAATTACACATGCAAGTATTGTGAATACTGCAGTCTTATTGGATGGTCTCAAGTTGCATCTAAACTGCGTTAACTAAGTTTCTGCTCATGCTATGAATAAGTGTATATGAGGTGGGTTCAAGTGCGTGTTGTGAAACAAAGTAGAAAGCAGGTTATGTCGGAGTTGGTGTTGTGTGGGCAAGAAAGCCTTATTTCTAACCTCACTCTGAAACACCTTTTGAGGAATAGTGACGTTAATAAGGTGCATTTTGCATGGCGTCCGCATACAATATCAAATGTGTGAACATTCTGGTCAAACATCATGGAAGCCTGGAGGGTAGAGGGTCAAGTTCGATCCAGTAAATTGGGAAAATACAATATAACATTCAGTGGGATACAAGCAATGTTTGTTCGAGTTATAGAGTCCTTGAGCACGGACACAGGTCCTTCAGCTCAAAGTGGTCCATTCTGAATAAAATGTCCATTCACACCAACCCGTTTCCCTGCCATTGGCCTGTATCCTTCTAATCCTTTCCTATCCGTGTATTTGTCCAAATGCCTTTTAAATGTTGTTAATGTATCCACCTCAACCACTTCCCCTGGCAGCTCATTCCAAATGCATACCAAGATGTGTGTAAAGTTCATTGCTCGTCAGTTTCCCTTTTATTTTTACCCTCCTGACCTTAAACTGATGCCCTCTAGTCCGTGATTGCTGTCCAACCCTGGGAAGAAAATACTGGGTGCATTCACTCTATCCATGCCTCCTGTGATTGTTTAAGTGTCTATAAGATCCCTCTCAGTCTCATATACCCTCAAGTAAAAAGTCCTAGCTTGTACAACCTCTCCCTAAAACTCAGACCATTAAGAGCTTGGCAACATCCTTGTCAATTTCTTCTGCACTCTTACCAGTTTAATAACATCCTTCCTATAGCAAAGTGAACAAAACTGATCATTACGCTTCAAATATTGCCTCATCAGCGTCCTGTATAACTGCGACGTAACTCTTCAACTTCGATACTCAGTGCTCTGACTGATGAAGGCCAGTGTACCAAAAGCCTTCTTCACTGCCCTGTCTACCTGTGAATCAACTTTCAGAGTACCGTGCACCTGACCACCAAGGTCCCTCTGATCCACTACACACCTTAAGGCCCAACCATTCATCATGAAACTCAAACCTTGACTCGACTTTCTAAAATGCTT
>NW_025194577.1:0-4152 GCF_004010195.1 Chiloscyllium plagiosum | reverse complement strand
AAAATCCTGACAGTGTAGCCCTACATCAGAACTGAAGAAGGGCCTGTGCCCGAAACGTCGAATCTCCTGTTCCCTGGATGCTGCCTGACCTGCTGTGCTGTTCCAGCAATAAAGTTTCAACTTTGATCTCCAGCATCTGCAGACCTCACTTTCTCCCTTACATCAGAACTAAAATACTGACAGTGTGGCCCTCCCTCAGTACTAAATACTTGACAGTGTGGCCCTCCCTCAGTACTAAATACTTGACAGTGTGGCCCTCACTCTGTACTAAAGTCCTGACAGTGCGGTCCTCCCTCAGTACTAAACTCCTGACAGTGTGGCCGTCCCTCACAACTAAAATCCTGACGGTGCACCCCTCCCTCAGTACTAAACTCCTAACAGTGTGGCCCTCCCTCAGTACTAAACACCTGACAGTGCGGCTCTCCCTCTGTAGTAAACTCCTGACAGTGCGGCCATCCCTCAGTACTAAACACCTGACAGTGCGGTCTTCCCTCAGTAGTAAACTCCTGAAAGTGCGACCCTCCCTCAGAACTAAACACCTGACAGTGCAGCCTTCCCTCAGTACGAAACGCCTGATAGTGCGGCCTTCCCTCAGTACTAAACACTTGACAGTGCGGCCCTCCCTCAGTACTAAACTACTGATAGTGCGGCCTTCCCTCAGTACTAAATACTTGACAGTGCGGCCCTCACTCTGTACTAAACTCCTGACAGTGTGGCCCTCCCTCAGAACTAAACTTCTGACAGTGTGGCCCTCCCCCAGTAATAAACTCCTGACAGTGCGGCCCTCCCTCAGAACTTTTGTCCTGACAGTGTGGCCCTCCCTCAGTACTAAACTCCTGACAGGGCGGCCCTCCCTCAGATCTAATTTCCTGACACTGTGGCCCTCGCTCAGTACTAAACTCCTGACAGGGCGGCCCTCCCTCAGAACTTTTGTCATGACAGTGTGGCCCTCCCCCAGTAATAAACTCCTGACAGTGTGGCCCTCCCTCAGAACTAAACTCCTGACAGGGCGAACCTCCCTCAGTACTAAACCGCTGACAGTGCGGCCCTCCCTCAGTACTAAACTCCTGACAGGGCGGCCCTCCCTCAGAACTTTTGTCCTGACAGTGTGGCCCTGCTTCAGTACTAAACTCCTGACAGGGCGGCCCTCCCTCAGACCTAATCTCCTGACAGTGTGGCCCTCGCTCAGAACTGAACTCCTGACAGTGTGGCCCTGCCTCAGAACTAAATTGCTGACATTACAGCCCTCCCTCAGTTCAAAAACCAGACAGTGCGGCTCTCGGCCATTTCGTCAGTTCTCTCCCTCGGCCAATGCAGCACTCCCTCAGTACTGATCCTCTGACAGTGCAGCACACCGTCAGTACTGACCCTCTGACAGTGCAGCACACCGTCAGTACTGACCCTTTGACAGTGCAGCGCTCCCTCAGGGCTGACCCTCTGACAGTTCAGCACTCCCTCAGTACTGACCCTTTGACAGTGCAGCACTCCCTCAGTACTGACCCTTTGACAGCGTAACACTCCCTTAGTACTGACCCACTGACAGTGCAGCACTCCCTCAGTACTGACCCATTGACGGTGCAGTGCTCCCTCAGTACTGACCCTCTGACAGTGCAGCACTCCCTCAATACTGACCCTCTGACAGTGTAGCACTCCTTCAGCATTGACTCTCCGATAGTGTTGTTCTCCCTCAGTAATGACCCTTCAACAGTGCAGTGCTCGTTTTGTACTGACCCTCTCTCAGTGTGGCACGCCCTCAGGACTGATCCTCTGGCAATGCGGTATTCCCTCACTACTGACCCACCGACAGTGTGGCACTCCCACAATACTGACCCTCTGACAGTGTGACACTCCTTTGGTACAGACCTTGTGACAGTGCAGCACTCCCAAAAGTACTGACCCTCTGACAGCACAGCACTCACTCCATACTGACCCTCTGACAGTGCAACATTCACTCAGCGCTGACCCCCTGACAGTGTGGTGCTCCCTCAGTACGGACTCTCTGACAGTGTGGTGCTCCCTCAGTACTTACCCACTGACAGTGTGGTGCTGCCTCAGTTCAGAATCTCCGACAAAGACGCATTTCGTCAGTAGTCTCCCTCGGACAATGCAGCACACCGTTAGTCTGACCCTCTGACAGTGCAGCACTGCCTCAGTACTGCCCTCTGACAATGCAGCACTCCTTCAGCACTGACCCTCTGACAGTGCAGCACTCCCTCAGTACTGACCCTCTGACAGTGCTGCGACCCCTCAGCACTGACCCTTTGCCAATTTTACACTCCCTCACTACAGAACCTCTGACAGGGTGGCATTCCCTCAATAGTGCTCCCTCAATACTGACGCTCTGACAATGAGGCGCTCCCTCAGTACTGAGCCTCTGATAGTGCAGCACTCACTCAGTTCTGAATCTCCGACAATGACGCATTTCGTCAGTACTCTCCCTCGGAAATGCAGCACACCCATGGTCTGACCCTCTGACAGTGCCGCACTGCCTCAGTACTGCCCTCTGACAATGCAGCACTCCTTCAGCACTGAACCTCTGACAGTGCAGCACTCCCTCAGTACTGACCCTCTCACAGTGCAGCACTAACTCAGTACTGACCCGCTGAGAGTGCAGCACTCCCTCAGTACTGACCCGCTGACAGTGCAGCACTCCCTCAGTACTGATCCTCTGACAGTGCAGCACTCACTCAGTACTGACCATCTGACAGTGCAGCACTCCCTCAGTACTGACCCTCTGACAGTGCAGCACTCCCTCAGTACTGACCCATTGACAGTGCAGTGCTCACTCAGTACTGATCCTCTGACAGTGCAGCGCTCCTTCAGTACTGACCCTCTGACAGTGCATCATTAACTCAGTAATCACACTCCACAGTGTGGTGCTCCCTCGGTAATGACCCTCTGACAGTGTAGCGCTCGCTTAGTACTGACCCTCTGACAATATAGCGCACTCTCAGTACTGATTTTCTGACAGTGCAGCGCTCCATCAGTACAGACCCTCCGAAAGTGTGGCACTCCTTTGGTACAGACCCTGTGACAGTGCAGCACTGCCAAAAGTACTGACCCTCTGACAGTACAGCACTCGCTCCATACCGACCGTCTGACAGTGCAACAGTCCCTCAGTACTGAGCCCCTGACAGCGCGGCACTCCCTCCAGACTAAACTTCGGACAGTGTGGCATTACCTCAGTACTGACAGTGTGGCGCTCCGTCACGTTGGCTCTCGCAGAGTGAGCACTCCCTCAGATCTGAACTGCGACGGTGTGGTGTGCCTTTGGCACTGACCCTCTGGCAATGCAGCACACTCCCAGTACTGACCCTCTCACAGTGTAGCTCTCCCTCAGTACTGATTCTTAGACAATGCGACACTCCCTCAGTACTGACCCTCTGACAGTGTAGCACTCCCTCAGTACTGACCCTCTGACAGTGTAGCACTCCCTCAATACTGACCCATTGACGGTGCAGCGCTCACTCAGTACTGATCCTCTGACAGTGCAGCGCTCCTTCAGTACTGACCCTCTGACAGTGCAGCACTCCCTCAGTACTGAACCCCTGACAGCGCGGCACTCCCTCCAGCCTAAACTTCGGACAATGTGGCATTACCTCAGTACTGACATTGTGGCGCTCTCTCATGTTGGCTCTCGCAGAGTGAGCACTCCCTCAGATCTGAACTCCGACGGTGTGGTGTGCCTTTGGCACTGACCCTTTGGCAATGCAGCTCACTCTCAGTACTGACCCTCTCACAGTGTAGCTCTCCCTCAGTACTGATTCTCAGACAATGCGACACTCCCTCAGTACTGACCCTCTCACAGTGCAGCATTTACTCAGCGCTGACCCCCTGACAGTGTGGTGCTCCCTCAGTACGGACTCTCTGACAGTGTGGTGCTCCCTCACTACTTACCCACTGACAGTGTGGTGCTGCCTCAGGACTGACCCTCTGAGAGTATAACACTCCCTCAGTACTGCGCCTCTGATAGTGCAGCACACCCTCAGTTCAGAATCTCCGACAATGAGGCATTTCGTCAGTACTCTCCCTCGGACAATGCAGCACACCCTCAGTCTGACCCTCTGACAGTGCAGCACTGCCTCAGTACTGCCCTCTGACAATGCAGCACTCCTTCAACACTGACCCTCTGACAGTGCAGCACTCCCTCAG
>NW_025194576.1:0-4152 GCF_004010195.1 Chiloscyllium plagiosum | reverse complement strand
ACACATGGATCTGTTCGTACCCACACCCCCTGACTCGGGGATCTGTTAGTGCCCACCCATACCCCACCCCGACAGGGAGATGTTAGTGCCCACCCCCCGACACGGAGATCTGTTAGTGCCCGGCCCGCTTGACACAGGGATCAGTTAGTACCCACACCCCCTGACTCGGGGATCTGTTAGTGCCCATCCCTCCCCCTCCCCCCCCGACAGGGAGATGTTAGTGCCCACCCCCTGACACGGACATCTGTTAGTGCCAGGCCCCCTTGACACGGGGATCTGTTAGTGCCCACACCCGCTGACACGAGGGATTAGATTACATTACAGTGTGGAAACAGGCCCTTCGGCCCAACAGGTCCACACCGACCCGCCGAAGCGCAACCCACCCATACCCCTACAGTTACCCCTTACCTAACACTACGGGCAATTTAGCATGGCCAATTCACCTGACCTGCACAAATTTGGACTGTGGGAGGAAACCGGAGCACCCGGAGGACACCCACGCAGACACGGAGAGAACGTGCAAACTCCACACAGTCATTTGCCTGAGGCAGGAATTGAACCCGGGTCTCTGGCGCTGTGAGACAGCAGTGATAACCACAGTGCCACCGTACCGCCCACGGGGATCTGTTAGTGCCCATAAACCCCTGACACAGGGATCTGTTAGTACCCACACCCCCTGACACAGGGATCTGTTAGTGCCCACACCCCCTGACACAGGGACCTGTTAGTGCCCACACCCCGTGACACAGGGATCTGTTCGTGCCCATACCCCCTGACACGAGGGATCTGTTAGTGCCCACAACCCCTGACACGGGGATCTGTTCGTGCCCACACCTCCTGACACGGAGTTCTGTTAGTGCCCACACCACGTGACACAGGATCTGTTAGTGCCCACACCACCTGACACGGAGATCTGTTAGTGCCCACCCCTCCGACACAGGGGTCTGTTAGTGACCACACCCACTGACACAGGGATGTGTTAGTGCCCACATCCCCTGACACGAGGGATCTGTTATTACCCACACCCACTGACACAGGGATGCGTTAGTGCCCACATCCCCCGACACAGGGATGTGTTAGTGCCCACATCCCCTGACACAGGGATCAGTTAGTGCCCACACCCCGTGTCACGGGATCTGTTAGTGCCCATACCCCCTGACACGAGGGATCTGTTAGTGCCCACACCCCCTGACACAGGCATCTGTGAGTGCCGACACCACCTGACACGATGGACCTGTTAGTGCCCACACCCTCTGACACGAGGATCTGTTAGTGCCCACAACCCCCTGACACGGGGATCTGTTAGTGCCCACACTCCCTGACACGAGGGTCTGTTAGTGCCCACACCCCCTGACATGAGGGATCTATTAGTGCCCGCACCCCCTGACATGAGGATCTGTTAGTGCCCACATCCCCTGACACGAGGGATCTGTTAGTGTGCACAACCCCTTACACGAGCTATCTGTTAGTTCCTGCACCCCCTGACACGAGGATCTGTTAATGCCCACACCCCCTGACACAGGGATCTGTTTGTGCCCGCACTCCCTGACACAGGGATTTGTTAGTGCCCGCACCCCCTGACACAGAGATTTGTTAATGCCCAAATCCACTGACACGAGGGATCTGTTAGTGCCCACACCTCCTGACACAGAGATCTGTTTGTGCCCACAATCCACTGACACGGGGGATCTGTCCGTGCCCACACCCCCGACACGGGGATCTGTTAGTGCCCACACCCCCTGACTCAGGGACCTGTTAGTGCCCACAACTCCTGACACAGGGATCTGTTAGTGCCCGCACCCCCTGACACAGGTATTTTTTAGTGCCCGCACCCCCTGACACATGGATCTGTTAGTACCCACACCCCCTGACACAGGGATCTGTTAGTGCCCACACCCCCTGACACGAGGGATCTATTAGTGCCCACACCCCCTGACATGAGGATCTGTTAGTGCCCACAATCCCCTGACACAGGGATCTGTTAGTGCGCACAACCCCTTACACGAGCTATCTGTTAGCTCCCGCACCCCCTGACACGAGGATCTGTTAGTGCCCGCCACCCCGACACAGGGATCTGTTAGTGCCCACACCCCCTGACACAGGGATGTTAGTGCCCACATCCCCTCACACAGGGATCTGTTAGTGCCCACTTCCCCTGACACGGGGATCTGTTCGTGCCCACACCCCCTGACACAGGGGATCTGTTCGTGCCCACACCCCCTGACACAGGGGATCTGTTAGTGCCCACACCCCCTGACACGGGGATCTGTTAGTGCCCACACCCCATGACATGAGGGATCTGTTAGTGCCCACACCCCCTGACACAGGGATCTGTTAATGCCCACATTCCCTGACATGGGGATCTGTTAATGCCCGCAAACCCTGACACGGGGATCTGATAGTGCCCACACCCCCTGACACAACGGATCTGTTAGTGTCCACACCCCCTGACACGAGGGATCTGTTAGTGCCCACATCCCCTGACACAGGGATCTGTTAGTGCCCGCAACCCTTGACACGGGGATCTGTTAGGGCCCACACCCCCTGACACGGGGATCTGTTAGTGCCCACATCCCCTGACACGGGGACCTGTTCGTGCCCACATCCCCTGACACGGGGATCTGTTAGTGCCCACACCCCCTGACACAGGGAACAGAGGATCTGTTTGCGCCCATACCCCCTGACACAGGGGATCTGTTAGTGCCCACACCCCCTGACACACGGGATCTGTTAGTGCCCACATTCCCTGATACAGGGGTCTGTTCATGCCCACACCCCCTGACACGACGGATCTGTTAGTGCCCACACCCCCTGACACAAGGATCTGTTAGTGCCCGCAACCCCTGACACGGGGATCTGTTAGTACCCACACCCCCTGACACGACGGATCTGTTAGTGCCCACATCCCCTGACATGGGGATCTGTTAGTGCCCACACCCCCTGACACGGGGATCTGTTAGTGCCCGCAACCCTTGATACGGGTATCTGTTAGGGCCCACACCCCCTAACATCAGGATCTGTTCGTGCCCGCACCGCCTGACACGAGGATCTGTTAGTGCCCGCACCTCCTGACACGTGGATCTGTTAGTGCCCGCCCCCCTGACACAGGGATTTGTTAGTGCCCACAACCCCCTGACACAGGGATCTGTGAGTGCCCACACCCCCTGACACGGAGATCTGTTAGTGCCCACACGCCCTGACACGGGGATCTGTTAGTGCCCGCAACCCTTGACACGGGGATCGGTTCGGGCCCACACCCCCTGACACAGGGATCTGTTAGTGCCCACATCCCCTAACACAGGGATCTGTTAGTGCCCACATCCCCTGACACGGGGATCTGTTAGTGCCCATGCCCCCAGACACCAGGATCTGTTAGTGCCCGCACCCCCTGACACGAGGATCTGTTAGTGCCCACATCCCCTGACACAGGGATGAGTTAGTGCCCACACCACAGACACAGGGATCTGTAAGTGCCCACACCCCCTGACACGAGGATCTGTTAATGCTCACACCCCCTGACACAGGGATCTGTTAGTGCCCGCACCCCCTGACACAGGGATTTGTTAGTGCCCGCACCCCCTGACACAGGGATTTGTTAGTGCCCACATCCCCTGACACGAGGGATCTGTTAGTGCCCACACCTCCTGACACAGAGATCTGTTTGTGCCCACAATCCACAGACACGGGGGATCTGTTCGTGCCCACACCCCCGACACGGGGATCTGTTAGTGCCCACAACCCCTTACACGAGCTATCTGTTAGCTCCCGCACCCCCTGACACGAGGATCTGTTAGTGCCCGCCACCCCGACACAGGGATGTTAGTGCCCACACCCCCGACACAGGGATGTTAGTGCCCACATCCCCTGATACAGGGATCTGTTAGTGCCCACACCCCCTGACACGAGGATCTGTTAGTGCCCGCCCCCCTGACACAGGGATTTGTTAGTGCCCACACCCCCTGACACGGAGATCTGTTAGTGCCCACACGCCCTGACACAAGCTCTCTGTTAGTTCCCGCATCCCCTGACACGAGGATCTGTTAGTGCCCACACCCCCTGACACCAGGATCTGTTAGTGCCCGCACCCCCGACACAAGGATCTGTTAGTGCCCGCAACCCCTGACACGGGGATCTGTTAGTACCCACACCCCC
>NW_025194575.1:1930-4152 GCF_004010195.1 Chiloscyllium plagiosum | reverse complement strand
TCAAAGGGGTTTACAGCATGAATATTGTTTAAATAGCCACACCCAACCTCAGGCTTAAAGAGTTACCAACAAATGAAATATTCACTGGTTTTATCTGCACAGATGCAGCCAGATTTGCAGAATGTATCCGACAGTCAGTCTGTGATTTCCTAAACTTATTTCAAACTCAGATCATGAGAAATGTAACATTAAATCATTTTGGCTCATTAAACATATGTGGCAGCCCACGACGATTAAAGAAAACAGAAGCAGGAGTTGGCCATTCAACCCAACAATGCCTGCTCAGCCATTTCATGTGATCATGGCTGATCATCCAACTCAGTCCCCTGTTCTACTTTTACAACATCCGTTTCGCCCCAAGAATTGTATCTGTCTCTGTTCTGACAGCTTTCAGTGCTATGGCCTCATCTACTTTCAGTGTCAGTAAATATCACAGGCTCAGTGCTCACTGGGTGAAGAGATTTCTCCTCATCTCAATCCTAATTGATCCAGCCCCCATGTACCCTTAGATTGTGATCTCTGCTTCTGGCCTGCCTGGTCATCAGGAACATCCTTCCTGTGTTTACACTGTCTAGTCAGGTTGGAAATTTGCAGGTTATCAGATCCAGCTTCATTCTTCTCAACAGCAGTGAATATCGTCCTAACAAATATAATCTCTCTTCATAACCATCCGTGCCATCCCAGGCATCAATCTGGTAAACCGTTGTGCTCCCTCAGGAGCCAGAGCATCCTTTACCAGATAAAGGAAAACAACACTGCACATAATACTACTCCACGGGGGTGGTCTCACCAATGCCCTGTACAACAACAGCAAGCCCTCCCTGCTCCTGTGCCTGAATCCTCTCGCTATGCCGGCAAACATACCGTTTGCCTTCTTCACCGCCCGCTGCCCCTGCCTGTGACATTCACCGAATGGTGTACAAGGACAGTCAGCTCTGACTGAAACACCCTCCTGTTCCCTGTCAAGCATCATTCAGTCAATAAACTGCCTTCGCAAAGGCACATTTAACCACGTCTTCAGTCCCTGCTGCTCCTTCATGCTTACTTTCCCTGACTGGTGCACGAGGACACCCGGGTCTTTTTGTGCCTCACCATTTCTCAATCTCTCACCATTCTGTGAATAATCCACTTGCCTGTTCTTGCTCCCAAAGGGGACAAACTGATATTTACCTCCTCTCTACATCACCTGCCATGCATTTACCCACTCACACAACTTGTCCCAGTCAGACTGAAGCATCTCTGTCCGTTCCTCAAAGCTCACCCTCCCACTCCGCATTGTGGCACCTGCCAATTTGGAGGTTTTTACATTTAATTCCTTCCTCTTAAATCGTGAACACATATTGTGAATAGCTGGGGCCCAAGCACTGATACCCACTGGCTGCCATTCAGAAAAAGACCCGTTCATTCCTACACTTTGTTTCCTGGCTGACAACCAGTTCTCTCTCCGTGTCAGTACACTACACCAATTTCATCTGCTTTAATTTTCCTTTCTAAACTCTGACATGGGTCCTCATTAGCCTTCTGAAAATCCAAGTAAACCACATCCACTCGCTCCCGACCAGTTCAATGTGAGAAATCCCAGGGTATTGCCGTAGTCTTGTCAAGCATGATTTCTCTTTTGTAAATCCATGCTGTCAGTGTCCAGTTCTCGCACTGTGTTCCAGTTGTTCTGCTGTTATATCTTATATGATCGATTCCAGTATTTTTCCCACTTCTGATGTCAGACTAACCGGTTTGTCATTCTGTTCACTCCTTGCTTCAGTTTCAAAAGCAGTAGGATGCCGTAGCTGCCTGCCAATCCATGGGAACTGTTTGAGAGTCTACATTCTTGAAAGATGACCACAATTCTGATCGGTGAGTGGCGATGGTGCAGCGGATAGGTGGGAAGGAAGATGAACAGGTATGACCATGTCAAGTGGGCGGTGCAGAGTTGGAAAGTTTGATCTAGGATTAGATGTGGGCGAGGAGAGATTTGGAAACGACTGAAGTCACTGTTGATGCTGTGTGGCTGGAAGGTCCCAAGGCGCAAGATGAGGTGTTCTTCGTCCAGTTCTTGGGTGGCTTTGATTTGGCGGTGGAGGAGGCCCAGAACTTGCATGTCCTCGGCAGAATGGGAGGGGAATTGAAATGGTTGGGCCACGGGGCCGTGGGATTGGTTGGTGCAGGTGTCCCAGATATGTTCCTTAAAGTGCTCTGCGAAAAGGTATCCAGTCTCCCCAATG
>NW_025194575.1:0-1150 GCF_004010195.1 Chiloscyllium plagiosum | reverse complement strand
CCAGCATTTGCAGTCCTCACTTTCTCCCACTGCCATAAGTGCCTTGCGAAGATCAGGATACGTATCACAGCTCAAAGGAAGACTCAGTGAGAAAGAGATAGGGACAGCATATTCAGAGTTTATTCAAGCTCCATCTTACAGCTAGACATTTGTTCGTTATTTCCTGAGCTGTATCATTTCGGTTTCAATCAAGGGTACCGTTTCCAGATCTGTAAGGGTGAGTGACGAGGTGCTGCTGAGTGGAGATTGCTCTTTGACAAAGGATGAGGAGCTCCTCGAGGAGAAGCTGAGCTGCTGCATTGCCATCATGGTTGGAATCATGCCACTTTACGGGGTATTGGAGATAACTCAGTCCATCTCACAATCACAGAATGATCCATACAGCGGAGGGGGCATTCCACCTTATCGTGACTGGGCTGGGCTTTGGAGAAGTTTTCCAGTTCTCTTCATTTCATGGTTTTGTTCCTAAATCCAATTGTTTTCAGGAAGTTGCTATTGGACCTGTTTCCACTTCCCTCTCTTGCAGTGCTTGATGGGTGACAATAGCTCACTGTGTAAAAATATTGCTCTTCTTTAGGAGTTTGAATTCTGCCAGTAAATTTTTCTCTATTCTAATCAGAGTACCCTGACATTCCCTGAATTCCTAAATTCCTGAACCCGTTCTCATCAATATGTTCTCTATCCTCCTCATGGATCGTGATGTCTTTCCTCATAACCGGGAAAGAATTAAAATTGCCCAGAATGGGCTGTAATCAGTGTTTTATGCAATTATACAGCTTATTGTATGTATTTGACCTGTCCTACCTATTTCATGTTTTGTTCGAACCAGTGAAGGAAATGAGTTTTGCTGAATTGGCCTTTACAAAGGGTGTATTTCTGGGATGCTGCTACACTGGAACAGTGTGAATAGCAGTTAAATCACACGTTATTTTGCGAATGCTGCTTTGTTTGCATTTGAACTGCAGGAAAAGTATAATTTTACAGCCCAGTAGTTTTACCAATCAAATCACATCTGGGACGCAGTACCTGACATATCCAGAGACTGACTCCTCGAAATGTTTTGAGGGGGTTTCATCTGGTTCATAACAAACGTTTTCAACTCGGCCTAAGATTCTCAGAGAATTGTACTAATCCAGTCAAGTCTCCCTAA
>NW_025194574.1:0-4151 GCF_004010195.1 Chiloscyllium plagiosum | reverse complement strand
ACGTGGACTTCAGTAAGACTTTCAGCAAGGTTCACCATGGGAGAGTGGTGAGGAAGATTAGATCTCACGGAATACCTGGAGCACTCACCATTTGGATGCAGAATTGTCTCAAAGGTCGAAGACAGAGGGTATTGGTGGTGGGTTATTTTTCACTCCAAAGGTCACAGGCCTCCAGTCTGAAAAACAACCCTCAACCACCACCCTCTGTCTTCGACCTTTGAGCCAGTTCTGTATCCAAGTAGCTAGTTAACCCTGTATTTAAGATCTAACCTTGCTGACCCCATCTCCTCTGGGAAGTATTGTCAAATATCTTACTGAAGTCCATATAGATCACATGTACCACTCTGTCCTCAACAATCCTCTTTGTTACTTCTTCAAAAAACACAATCAAGTTTGTAAGACATGATTTCCCACGCACCAGGTCACGTTGATTATCCATCAAAAGTCCTTGCCTTTTGAAATACATGCACATCCTGTCTCTCAGGATTCTCCACAACTTTATGCGTTTCAAGACATCCAGCACTTGCTCCTCTGTAATATGGACATTTTGCAAGGTGTCACCATCTATTTCCCTACATTCCTTATCTTCCATATCCTTTTGCACAGTAAATACTGTTGCAAAATACTCGTGTGGCATCTCCACCATTTTCTGCGGCACCACACAAAAGCCGCCTCGTTAATGTTTGAGGGACCCTATTCTCTCCCTCGTTACCATTCTGTCCTTAATGAATTTGTAAAAGCCCTTTGAGTCTCCTTGATTCTATCTGCCAAAGCTATCTCATGCCTCCCTTTTTGCCCTCCTACTGCCTTTATACTCTTTTAAGGATTCACTCGATGTATCCTGTCTATACATTACATATGCTTCCTTCTTTTTTCTTAACTAAACCTCAATTTTTACCTGGATGGGTGCAGCTCCGACAACCCTGAAGAAGCTTAACACAAAGCTGCCCGCCTGTTCGGCACCATATCCACAAACATTCAGTCCCTCCACCACCAGCACTCAGTAGCAATGGTTATTACTATCTACAAGGTGCACTTCAGAAATTAACCAAAGGTTCGAAGACAGCACCTTCCATACACGCAACCACTTCCATCTAGAAAAACAAGGGGAGCAGGTACCTGGGAACACAACAACCTGCAAGTCCCCTCCAAGCCACTCACCATCCCGATTGGAGATATATCGCCATTCCATAACATCGTTGAGTCAAAACATTGAATTTCCCTCCCTCCTGGCATTATGGGTCAACCTACAGTAAGTGGACTGCAGAAATTCAAGAAGGCAGCTCATCACAAACTTCTCAAGGGCAAATAGGGATGGGCTATCAATTCTGGCCAGCCAGCGAACGGCCAAGTCCCACAAATAAATAAACAACAAATCACCATTGTATGAAATGAATTGAGTATTGACAACATCTAGAGGAATTATAAATTTTTTCACACAAATACACACAGAAACGTCTCAAGTGCACATCAAGTGCATGGCCACTCTTCAATTTTAGGTTGAGAGAACTGAAAAAGCTTTGTTCACAACACTCCGACTCGGTGAAGGTCCATGCGGCAACTGGGGGCATGTTAAATGAATCATTAATGGCCTCAGTAGAATCTGCCAAGCGGACCCTGGCAACATTTTGTACACTCCGCCTCCCAAGGCCTTTTCTACTCATTTGTTTGGATTTCCAGTTCCAGAAATGATCGCGAACGGAGACAGGAGGCTGTTCCAAAATGCAGTTGGGATGCGCTGCTGTTAGCTGTTTGATCTTTTTAAGGTGGGACATCCTGAGTCTGCAGGCGTGCCTCTAGCATTCGGGATGTGGATCCCACACAATGCAGGATCCACGTCCTACTGATAAAATGCTAGCATTGGTGGGAACAGGCTCCACATTGGCCAACTGAGGGGCCATCATTTCCCTGTTTTGAAATTCTATAAAATACAATTTTGATGGAAATACAAGAGGCACTGCAACTCCTTCCTTCCCTTAGGTGAAAGTGTGGACTGCAGATACCGGAGATTAGAGTCAAGATTAGAGTGATTCCGGAAAAACAGAGCCGATCAGGCGGCATCTGATGAGCAGCCTTGACCATTCCTGATGAAGGGCTCTTGCCAAAGCTTCGATTTTCCCGCTCCTCCGATGTTACCTAACCTGGTGTACTTTTCCAGCAC
The DNA here is from genome assembly GCF_004010195.1 of Chiloscyllium plagiosum. Lineage (NCBI taxonomy): Eukaryota > Metazoa > Chordata > Chondrichthyes > Orectolobiformes > Hemiscylliidae > Chiloscyllium > Chiloscyllium plagiosum. The sequence continues at coordinate 1,990 of NW_025194574.1, read as the reverse complement.
CACTCTAATCTTGACTCTTGCCTTCCCTTGAAATTTTACAACCTATTATCCACCTAATGATCTTGCAGCATGTCCCTACAGGTCTGATATAACCCAGTCTGATTAGTTTAAACCTGCTTCCAATATACAACAACATGGAAGTGTGGCAAACAGGTCAGAATTGATAAAGTTCAACAAAAACAGTGTTGACTTACTCTGAAATTCAGAACTGTGACTTGGGCTGAGATCAACATAAATGGAAGAAGTACAGAAACAACCACTTCCATCCATCAGAAACAATTTTCTCAGAATGTCAATGTGCCATCCACAATTTCGAATGGATTAGTGCATTTGAAAAGCTAATGAGAAGTAGCAATATTTAGGTTAAGATGTGTGCACAGGTTGAAGCTGTTTCCTGCTTCAGTTTAGCTAGAGGCTTCGCAGATACATTCCAATTGGCATAAATTAAATCTGCCAAAGTGGGCATTAAATTCTCATATTTATGAGGCGCTTTAACGGGAAATGATGTACTGATTGCCAAACAGGAGGAAGTTCGTGGCATGTATCAGAAGAGTGAGGATGGATGACCAGACACGTGAAACAGGGTTTTTAAGCAGGCTTTCAAAAATAGCGAATGAGTTCCAGAGGTCATCTGAGGAAGTGATCAATAGAATAAAGCCAATTAAGGGGGCTCGGTCATCAACATGGACAAAGTAAGAAATACAACAATTAGAGAACAAAAGAACAGAGATTTTGTATAAAAGGTAGAAGACAGTGCGTGGATCATGACTATGAAGAATTTGAAGATATACATAATTTTAAATTTAAAACATTAGATGGCAGTGAGTCACTTAAGATCTCAGTCCTTTCTCGACAAAATACAAATTTAAGTTTACCAGCCTTGTCCAAGCAACGTTAAACGACAATTGCTTTTGCATTGTGCATATCTCATGATTTCACAAAATATCGTCGTTTTATGAATGGAATAAAGTGCAATTTCCAAAGTTTCAGCAACGTATTAAACAGCAGTTAACAGAAATGATCAATTTGCGAAAATTATCTTCCAATATCCAGACTTATGCAATGGTCAAACCGGATGTCTAAGAACAGGATAGGTTTTTCAGGGGGTTAAACCATTTCGAGTCTTAAACATAGATTCCGTTTTACTCATAACAGCTGTATGTTGGATATTCCATTTGCAAAGTGTTCCGATATTCAAATACATACATTGAGTATTGCTTTAAAATAGCACAAGTATTTTTCCAGTTTTTTTAACATTTACTTTCATCAGGAAAGCTGCAGAAATATCGACATAAAGGGGAACAATATTTTACACTGTACAAGAAAACAGTTCTGATGGGTCGGAAAGTGCATCATGATTGATGGGCAATTGACAGCTGAACGTTGTTAAATTTTAAAATGGCAGTTTGATTGTTAGTCAAGGCATTGTCCAGCCAAATAAAACTGAGAATAGAAACTGTCGATTGGTTGAATCAAAACAAACCACAAGGCTTGACAGTTCTCGTCCATTCTCTGTGCTTTTTCCAATCAGCACTCATTGCCTCTGTAGTTTGAACGTTTTCTACCTTTGTGTTGCTACCGTTGAAAATATGCTGATCAGTAAAGGTTTCAATTTTTTTCCATCAATACTCAAATTTCTAATTAGCACCCCAGATTGCAGGGGTGAAACATAAGAAAAACGTATAGGGCTTACAATTAACTTGGAGAGTTTTGCACTGATCTCAGAGGAAAACCAGCAACAATGCCCATGTGGAGAGGGAAGAATGGCAGCATTACATTGACTTGGGGGCGACACAGCAAGAATTGCAAGCCACTGAGGAACAGAAATAAATAGAAACAAACCACATGCACAGAGACACAACACACAATTATTTAAATTAACAAAGCTAGTAAAAGTATTATCACTTCGAGAAATTGTGGACAAGCAGAAATATTAAGTGTTATTCTGAATAGTGACCGTAGCACCCTTGTTTTGCAGCAGTTGAAGAGT
>NW_025194573.1:0-4151 GCF_004010195.1 Chiloscyllium plagiosum | reverse complement strand
CCCTCTACCTGTGCTGTTCTGGGACCCTCTGACCGTGCTGTTCTGGGACCTTCTGCCCATGCTGTTCTGGGACCCTCTGCCTGTGCTATTCCAGGACCCTCTGCCCGTGCTGTTCCAGGACCCTCTGCCCGTGCTGTTCCGGGACCCTCTGACCGTGCTGTTCCAGGACCCTCTGCCCGTGCGGTTCCGGGACCCTCTGCCCGTGATGTTCCAGAACCGTCTGCCCGTGTTGTTCCAGAACTGTCTGCCCGTGCTGTTCCAGAATCCCCTGCCCGTGCTGTTCCAGGACCCTCTGCCCGTGCTGTGCTGGGACCCACTGACCGTGCTATTCCAGGACCCTCTGACCGTGCTGTTCCGGGACCCTCTGCCCTTGCTGTTCCGGGACCCTCTGCCGGTGCTGTTCTGGGACCCTCTGCCCGTGCTGTTCCAGGACCCTCTGACCGTGCTGTTCTGGGACCCTCTGACCGTGCTGTTCTGGGACCTTCTGCCCGTGCTGTTCTGGGACCCTCTGCCCATGCTGTTCTGGGACCCTCTGCCCATGCTGTTCCAGGACTCTCTGCCCGTGCTGTTCTGGGACCCTCTGTCTGTGCTGTTCTGGGACCCTCTGGCCATGCTGTTCCAGGACCCTCTGCCCGTGCTGTTCCAGGACCCTCTGCCCGTGCTGTTCCGGGACCCTCTGACCATGCTATCATGGGACCCTCTGCCCGTGCTATTCCGGGACCCTCTGCCCGTGCTATTCCAGGGCCCTCTGCCGTGCTGTTCCGGGGCCTTCTGACCGTGCTGTTCCAGAACCCCCTGCCCGTGCTGTTCCAGGACCCTCTGCCCGTGCTGTGGTGGGACCCTCTGCCTGTGCTGTTCCAGGACCCTCTGACCGTGCTGTTCCAGGACCCTCTGCCCGTGCTGTTCCAGGACCCTCTGCCTGTGCTGTTCTGGGACCCTCTGACATGCTGTTCTGGGACCCTCTGACCGTGCTGTTTAGGGACTCTTTACCCGTGCTGTTCCAGGGCCCTCTGCCCGTGCTGTTCCAGGACCCTCTGCCCGTGCTGTTCCGGGACCCTCTGACCATGCTATCATGGGACCCTCTGCCCGTGCTATTCCGCGACCCTCTGCCCGTGCTGTTCCGGGACCCTCTGCCCGTGCTGTTCCGGGACCCTCTGACCATGCTATCATGGGACCCTCTGCCCGTGCTGTTCCAGGACCCTCTGCCGTGCTGTTCTGGGACCCTCTGACCATGCTGTTTAGGGACTCTTTGCCCGTGCTGTTCCAGGGCCCTCTGCCCGTGCTGTTCCAGGACCCTCTGCCCGTGCTGTTCCAGAACCCTCTGCCCGTGCTGTTCCAGGACCCTCTGCCCGTGCTGTTCCAGGACCCTCTGCCCGTGCTGTTCTGGGACCCTCTGACCGTGCTGTTTAGGGAGTCTTTGCCCGTGCTGTTCCAGGGCCCTCTGCCCGTGCTGTTCCAGAACCCTCTGCCCGTGCTGTTCTGGGACCCTCTGCCCCTGCTGTTCCAGTACCCTCTGACCGTGCTGTTCTGGAACCCGCTGCCCGTGCTGTTCCAGGGCCCTCTGCCCATGCTGTTCTGGGACCCCCTGCCCATGCTGTTCCGGGACCCTCTGACCATGCTGTTCCGGGACCCTCTGACCATGCTGTTCCGGGACCCTCTGACCATGCTATTCTGGGACCCTCTGACCGTGCTGTTCCAGGACCTGCTGCCCGTGCTGTTCTGGGACCCTCTGCCCGTGCTGTTCCAGTCCCTCTGCGCATGCTGTTCCAGGACCCTCTGACCGTTCTGTTCCAGGACCCTCTGCCCGTGCTGTTCCAGGACCCTCTGCCCTTGCTGTTCCGGAACTCTCTGCCCGTGCTGTTCCTGGACCCTCTGCCCGTGCTGTTCTGGGACCCTCTGCTGGTGCTGTTCCAGGATCCTCTGCCCGTGTTGTTCCAGGACCCTCTGCCTCCTGCCTGTGCTGTTCCAGGACCCCCTGCCCGTGCTGTTCCAGGACCCTCTGCCTGTGCTGTTCCAGGACCTCCTGCCTGTGCTGTTCCAGGACCCCCTGCCCGTGCTGTTCCAGGACCCTCTGCCTGTGCTGTTCCAGGACCTCCTGCCTGTGCTGTTCCAGGACCCTCTGCCCGTGCTGTTCCAGGACCCTCTGCCTGTGCTGTTCCAGGACCTCCTGCCTGTGCTGTTCCAGGACCCTCTGCCCGTGCTGTTCCAGGACCCTCTGCCTGTGCTGTTCCAGGACCTCCTGCCTGTGCTGTTCCAGGACCCTCTGCCCGTGCTGTTCCAGGACCCTCTGCCTGTGCTGTTCCAGAACAATCTGCCCATGCTGTTCCAGGACCCTCTTGGAGAAGACCAAAGAGCTCCTCTGATCGTGCTGTTCTGGGACCCTCTGCTCGTGCTGTTCCAAGACCGTCTGCCCGTGCTGTTCCGGGACCCTCTGCCCATGCTATTCCAGGACCCTCTGCCCGTGCTGTTCCGGGACCTCTGATCATGCTGTTCTAGGACCCTCTGCCCATGCTATTCAGGGACCCTCTGCTCATACTGTTCTGGGACCCTCTGACCGTGCTGTTCCTGGACCCTCTGACCGTGCTGTTCCGGGACCCTCTGCCCATGCTGTTTCAGGACCCTCTGCCTGTGCTGTTCCAGGACCTTCTGCCTGTGCTGTTCTGGGACCCTCTGCCCGTGCTGTTCTGGGACCCTCGGACCGTGCTGTTCCAGGACCCTCTGACCGTGCTGTTCCAGGACCCTCTGCCCGTGCTGTTCCAGGACCCTCTGCCTTTGCTGTTCCAGGACCTCCTGCCTGTGCTGTTCCAGGACCCCCTGCCCGTGCTGTTCCAGGACCCTCTGCCTGTGCTGTTCCAGGACCTCCTGCCTGTGCTGTTCCAGGACCCCCTGCCCGTGCTGTTCCAGGACCCTCTGCCTGTGCTGTTCCAGGACCTCCTGCCTGTGCTGTTCCAGGACCCTCTGCCCGTGCTGTTCCAGGACCCTCTGCCTGTGCTGTTCCAGAACCCCCTGCCCGTGCTGTTCTGGGACCCTCTGCCCATGCTATTCCAGGACCCTCTGCCGGTGCTGTTCTGGGACCCTCTGACCGTGCTGTTCCAGGAACCTCTGCCCGTGCTGTTCCGGGACCTCTGACCATGCTGTTCTAGGACCCTCTGCCCATGGTATTCTGGGACCCTCTGCTCGTGCTGTTCTGGGACCCTCTGACCATGCTGTTCCTGGACCCTCTGCCCGTGCTGTTCCAGGACCCTCTGCCCATGCTGTTCCAGGACCCTCTGCCTGTGCTGTTCCAGGACCTTCTGCCCGTGCTGTTCTGGGACCCTCTGCCCGTGCTGTTCTGGGACACTCTGACCGTGCTGTTCTGGGACCCTCTGCCCATGCTGTTCCGGGACGCTCTGACCATGCTATTCCAGGACCCTCTGCCCATGCTGTTCTGGGACCCTCTGCTCGTGCTGTTCCAGGACCCTCTGCCCATGCTGTTCCAGGACCCTCTGCGCGTGCTTTTCCAAGACCCTCTGATCGTGCTGTTCTGGGACCCTCTGCTCGTGCTGTTCCAAGACCCTCCGACCGTGCTGTTCCAGGACCCTCTGCCTGTGCTGTTCCAGGACCCTCTGACCGTGCTGTTCCAGGACCCTCTGTCCGTGCTGTTCCAGGACCCTCTGCCTCTGCTGTTCTGGGACCCTCTGACGTGCTGTTCCAGGACCCTCTGCCCGTGCTGTTCCAGGGCCCTCTGCCCGTGCTGTTCTGAGATCCTCTGCCCATGCTGTTCCAGGACCCTCTGCCTGGGCTGTTCTGGGACCCTCTGACCGTGCTGTTTAGGGACCCTCTGCCCGTGCTGTTCCAGGACCCCCTGCCCGTGCTGTTCCAGGACCCTCTGTCCGTGCTGTTGTGGGACCCTCTGACCGTGCTATTCCAGGACCCTCTGCCTCTGCTGTTCTGGGACCCTCTGACCGTACTGTTCAGGGACCCTCTGACCATGCTGTTCAGGGACCCTCTGCCCATGTTGTTCAGGGACCCTCTGACCATGCTATTCAGGGACCCTCTGACCATGCTGTTCAGGGATCCTCTGCCCGTGCTATTCAGGGACCCTCTGACCGTGCTGTTCAGGGACCCTCTGCCCGTGTTGTTCAGGGACCCTCTGACCGTGCTGTTCAGGG
>NW_025194572.1:0-4150 GCF_004010195.1 Chiloscyllium plagiosum | reverse complement strand
TACAAAACTATGAGGGGCATGAATAGGGTAAATCGGCAAAGTCTTATCCCTGGGGTTGGGGAGTCCAGAACTAGAGGGTATAGGTTTAGGGTGAGAGGGGAAAGGTATAAAAGAGACCTAAGGGGCAACCTTTTCACACAGAGGGTGATACGTGTATGGAATGAGCTGCCAGAGGAAGTGGTGGAGGATGGTACAATTGCAACATTTAAGAGGCATTTGGATGGGTATATGAATAGGAAGGGTTTGGAGGGATATGGGCCGGGTGCTGTCAGGTGGGACTAGATTGGGTTGGGATATCTGGTCGGCATGGACGGGTTGGACCAAAGGGTCTGTTTCTGTGCTGTACATCTCTATGACTCGAAGATGATTGTTGTTTGTTAACGACCTTATTAATTGTACAATCACACCTCATTCATATGCAGCCTCCTATCCCACAACCTGCCGTCTACAGAATAGTCACTGAGAATTCTCAGAATGGAAGTTAGGGACGGCAACTGACAATTTCAGCTTGCCATGTTCCAAAGGATCTCCATGTTGGACTCCGGGCACCAATATCTCAGGGCATGCTCCATGAGCACTAGCCACATATACCCCATGTGCATAGATTAGATTCCCGACAGTGTGGTAACAGGCCCTTCAGCCCAACAAGTCCACGACAACCCTCCGAAGAGTAACCCACCCAGACCCATTTCTCACTGACTAATGCACCGAACACTTTGGACAATTTAGCATGGCCAACCCACCTGACCTGGACATCTTTGGACTGTGGGAGGAAACCCACGCAGACAGGGGAAGAATGTGCAAACTCCACACAGATCATTGCCCAAAGGTGGGACCCTGGTGCCGTGAGGCAGGAGTGCTAACCACTGAGCCACTGGGGCATCCAACATGTGGCAGTTTCAAAGAACCATCATTGCCCATCTTCAGTCAACTTACACGACCCTTCAGCCCTTCAAAGCTGCCCCTCAGGATGCCCCAGGAACTCTCAATGTCATGCTACAGTGAGGATATATGCTCTGGGCCACCGGCCCCAGCCATGGACAGCAGTGGGCCGGACCTGAGGCCAGTTCACTCACTCTCTCAGTGCTCCCTCACTCTGAGACAACCTGGATACTCACAACATCCCTGCCTTAGCTTGTCGCTCAGCCAGATATACCAGGCAAAGTGTGCTGCTGCCTTGTCCATCAGCCAGAGATACCAGGCTCACTGTGCTGCTGACTTGTCCCTCAACCAGAGATACCAAGCTCACTGTGCTGCTGCCCTGTCCCTTGGTGAGAGACACCAGGCTCACTGTGTTGCTGCCCTGTCCCTCAGTCAGAGATACCAGGCTCAATGTGCTGCTGCCTTGTCCCTCAGCCAGACATACCAGGCTCACTGTGTTGCTGCCCTGTCCCTCAGTCAGAGATACCAGGCTCAATGTGCTGCTGCCTTGTCCCTCAGCCAGAGATACCAGGCTCAATGTGCTGCTGCCTTGTCCCTCAGTCACAAAAACCAGGCTCACTGTGCTGCTGCCTTGTACCTCAGTCAGAGATACCAGGCTCAATGTGCTGCCGCCTTGTCCCTCAGTCAGAGATACCAGGTTCACTGTGCTGCCGAGTCATCCCTCGGTCAGAGATACCAGGCTCATTGTGCTGCTGCCTTGTCCCACAGCCAGAGATACCAGGTCACTGTGCTTCTGCCTTGTCCCTCAGTCAGAGATACGGGGCTCAATGCGCTGCTGCCTTGTCCCTCAGTCACAAAAACCAGGCTCACTATGCTGCTGCCTTGTCCCTCAGTAAGACATACCAGACTCACTGTGCTGCTGACGTGTCCTTCAGCCAGAGATACCAGGCTCACTGTGCTGCTGCCTTGTCCCTCAGCCAGAGATACCAGTCTCACTGTGCTGCTGCATTGTCCCTTAGTCAGAGGTATCGGGCTCACTGTGCTGCTGCCCTGTTCCTCAGTCAGAGATACCAGGCTCAGTGCGCTGCTGCCTTGTCCCTCAGTCAGAGATACCAGACTCACTGTGCTGCTGCCCTGTCCTTCAGTCAGAGATATCGGGCTCATTGTGCTGCTGCCATTTCCCTCAGCCAGAGATACTAGGCTCACTGTGCTGCTGCCTTGACGCTCAGCCAGAGACACCAGGCTCACTGTGCTGCTGCCTTGACCATCATCCAGAGATTCCGGGCTCACAGTGCTGCTGCCTTGTCCCTCAGTCAGAGATACCAGGCTCACTGTCCTGCTGCCTTGTCCCTCAGCGAGAGATACCGGGCTCATTGTGCTGCTGCCTTGTCCCTCAGCCAGAGATACCAGGCTCACTGTGCTGCTGCCTTGTCCCGGAGTCAGAGATACCAGGCTCACTGTGCTGCTGCCTGGCCCGTCAACCAGACATACCAGGCTCACTGTACTGCAGCATTGTCCCTCCCCGAGAGATACCGGGCTCACTGTGCTGCTGCGTTGTCCCTCAGTCAGAGATACCAGACTCACTGTGCTGCTGCCCTGTTCTTCAGTCAGAGATATTGGGCTCATTGTGCTGCTGCCTAGTCCCTCAGCCAAAGATGCCAGGCTCACTGTGCCGTTGCCTTGTCCCTCAGCCAGAGATACTAGGCTCACTGTGCTGCTGCCTTGTCCCTCAGCCAGAGATACCAGGCTCATTGTGCTGATGCTTTGTCCCTCAGTCAGAGATACCAGGCTCACTGTGCTGCTCTCCTGTCTCTCAGCCAGAGATTCCAGGCTAACTGTGCTTCTGCCTTGTCCCTCAGTGAGAGATACCAGGCTCACAGTGCTGCTGCCTGGTCCGTCAACCAGGCATACCAGGCTCACTGTGCTGCTGCCCTGTCCCTCAGCCAGAGATACTAGGCTCACTGTGCTGCAGCCTTGTTCCTCACCCAGAGATACCAGGCTCACTGTGCTCCTGCGTTGTCCCTCAGTCAGAGATACCAGGCTCACTGTGCTGCTGCCTTGTCCCTCAGCCAGAGATACCAGGCTCACTGTGCTGCTGCGTTGTCCCTCAGTCAGAGATACCAGACTCACTGTGCTGCTGCCCTGTCCTACAGTCAGAGATATTGGGCTCATTGTGCTGCTGCCTTGTCCCTCAGCCAAAGATGCCCGGCTCACTGTACTGGTGCCATTTCCCTCAGTCAGAGATACCAGGCTCACTGTGCTGCTGCCTTGTCCCGGAGCCAGAGATACCAGGCTCACTGTGCTGCTGCCTTGTCCCTCAGCCAGAGATACCAGGCTCACTGTGCTGCTGCCTTGTCCCGGAGCCAGAGATACCAGGCTCACTGTGCTGCTGCCTTGTCCCTCAGCGAGAGATACCAGGCTCACTGTGCTGCTGCCTTGTCCCTCAGTCAGAGATACCAGGCTCACTGTGCTGCTGCTTTGTCCCTCAGCCAGAGATACCAGGCTCATTGTGCTGCTGCCTTGTCCCTCAGCCAGAGATACCAGGCTCACTGTGCTGCTGCCATGTCCCGGAGCCAGAGATACCAGGCTCACTGTGCTGCTGCCTTGTCCCTCAGCCAGAGATACCAGGCTTACTGTGCTGCTGCCTTCTTCCTCAGCCAAAGATACGAGGCTCACTGTGCTGCTGCCTTGTCCCGGAGCCAGGGACACCAGACTCACTGTGCTGCTGCCTTATCCCTCGGTCAGAGATACCAGGCTCACTGTGCTGCTGCCTTGTCCCTCAGCCAGAGATACCAGGCTCATTGTGCTGCTGCCTTGTCCCTCAGCCAGAGATACCAGGCTGCTGCCTGCCCCGTCAACCAGACATACTAGGCTCACTGTGCTGCTGCATTGTCCCTCAGCGAGAGACACCAGGCTCACTGTGTTGCTGCCCTGTCCCTCAGTCAGAGATACCGGGCTCACTGTGCTGCTGCCTTGTCCCTCAGCTAGAGATACCGGACTCAGCGTGCTGCTGCCTTGTCCCTCAGCGAGAGATACCGGGCTCACAGTGCTGCTGCCTTGTCCCTCAGCCAGAGATACCAGGCTGCTGCCTGGCCCGTCAACCAGACATAGTACGCTCACTGTGCTGCTGCATTGTCCCTCAGCGAGAGACACCAGGCTCACTGTGTTGCTGCCCTGTCCCACAGCCAGTGATAGCAGGCTCACTGTGCTGCTGCCCTGTCCTTCAGTCAGAGATACCGGGCTCATTGTGCTGTTGCCTTGTCCCTCA
>NW_025194571.1:0-4150 GCF_004010195.1 Chiloscyllium plagiosum | reverse complement strand
GAGTACGGAGGTGCGGATTCCTGAGCAACAGCTTCCTGACGACAGCCGCTACTCCAGCCGGAGTGATCAGGTCCTGGTAAAAGACAGGCAGCGTCTTGAGGGCGACCTGCAAACCGCGGTCGACGAACAGGAGCTGCGTGTTGTAGTTGAGGCTACGCACCTGGCGGAAAAAATACGTCGCCAGGGCCCACCACCCAGGAGGAGGCTCGACGTAAAAGGTATTGCCGCAAGGTCTGAACGCGGAACGTCGCGACCTGGGTGCGGACGCACACCAGCGACTGAGCTCCCTCCTCAATAGGGAGACTCAGAACCTGTGCAGCGACCCAGTGCATCTTTTTGTCCCAGAAGAAGTCGACCAACGTTCTCTGGATGTCAGCGACAAAGCCAGGAAGAGGGACCAAAGTGACCAGCCGGTACCACAGCATGGCAGCCACCAGCTGGTTTATGACCAACACTCGACTCCTGTAAGATAGCACTCGGAGCAGTCCTGTCCAGCAGCCTAGGCGAGCCAAGACTTTGGCCTCCAGCTCCTGCCAGTTGGCCGGCCAGGCTTCCTCAGCCGGGCTGAGGTAGACCCCCAGGTAGAGAAGATGGGTGGTACTCCAGCTGAACCCCCGTAACTCCTCCGGCAGAGAGTCCACCCGCCATGGACCGACCAGCAGTCCAGAACATTTGGCCCAGTTGATCCTGGCGGAAGATGCCGCCGAGTACACGGCCTGGCACTCGCGCATCCTCCCCAGGTCAGCCGGGTCGGTGAAAGTGAGGAGCACGTCGTCGGCGTAGGCCAAGAGGACCACCCCCGTGCCCGCACCGCACAGAACCAGCCCCGACAACCTCCTCCGCAAGAGGCGCAGGAAAGGCTCCACGCACAGGGAACACAGCTGGCCGGACAGGGGGCAGCCTTGACGCACTCCTCTCCTGAAGGGAAGGGGCGCCGTCAGGGACCCGTTAACTTTAACCAGACACTCTGCGGCGGCGTACTAAAGTCGGATCCGGCCGACGAACCGCATCCCGAACCGGAATGCCCGCAGAGTCCCGAGCAGGTACTCGTGATCGACCCTGTCGAACGCCTTCTCCTGGTCGAGAGACAGGAAGGCGCTCGGCAGACCAGCCCGTTGACAGAATGGATCAGGTCCCGGACCAGGTGGACGTTATCGTGTATCCTCCGGCCCGGGACCGTGTAGGACTGGTCCGGGTGAATCATGTGGGCCAGCACGGAGGCCAGGCGAGAAGACAACACCCTGGCGAAGATTTTATAGTCCATGCTGAGGAGGGAGACCGGACGCCAGTTCTTCAAAGAACGAAGGTCCCCCTTCTTTGGCAGCAGGACGATGACCGCCCTGCGCCAAGAAAGGGGCAGCTCTCCGGCATTTAGACACTACCCCAAGACGTCCCAGAATGCCCTGAAGAACTCCACAGTCAGCCCGTCCCGCCCTGGAGACTTGCCCCTCGAGAGCCGGTCAAGGGCGCCGGTCAGCTCCTCTAAAGTGACGGGAGCGTCGAGCCTTCCGGCGTCCTCCGGGCCTGTCTGCGGCAGGTCCTCCCACAGAACTCTGCGAGCATCCTCGCTGGACGGATCCGGAGAGAACAGAGCCATGTAATAGTTTCGGACGTGGGCCCTGATGCCCTCCGGATCAGAGACGAGGGACCTGCCGTCAACCAGCAGCACAAGGAGCTGCTGATGGGGGCCACGCCTTTTTTCCAGCGTGTAGAAGAAGGGGGAGCCGCGGTCCAGGTCCTGGACGAACTGGTTCCGCGACCTCACGTACGCGCCCCAAGCCCCGACGAACTGCGGGTCCCGGAGCGCAACCTTCTTCTCTTCGTACGCCCCGCGCAGGGCCGGGTCCACATCAGGCTGACTGAGGCGTGACTCCAGGTCGAGCATCTCCCTCTCCAACTCCCCAATCATGTATTTTCACCTCTTCGTCGACCCCCTCACGTACTCCTGACAGAAGACGCGGACATGAGCCTTGCCCACGTCCCACCATAGCCTCAGGGAGGGGAAGCTTCCCCGCTTCCTTCTCCAGCCGGCCCAGAAACGACGAAACGAGTCCCGGAACCATTTGTCCTCCAGCAGCAGGTTGTTAGAGTGCCAGTACGCGGAGCCGAGCCTGGCGCCGAACGGAAGGAGTTCCGCCCACACCAGGAGATGGTCCGTGTACGACAGCTGCCACGTGGAGGCCTTCGGAAAACAGGAGGCGTACGCCCGTGAAACGTACAGGCGGTCGATTCTGGACGCTCCCACCCCAGGCCTCACGAAGGTGAAGGCGACGGAGTCAGGATGGAGATTCCACCAGATATCCACCAGGTCGAAGGACTTGGCCAAATCCCCCAACCTCCTCCCCGACGCCCAACCAGTGCAGGCACCGCCATGGTCCCTGCCCTCGAGGACACAGTTAAAATCTCCCGAGGACGACGCACTGGTTCTCGTCGATGGAGGCGAGATGAGCGGACACTTCTCCGAAGAAGCTCGCTTGCCTCGGCCCGGCCAAGGGAGCGTAGATGTTCACCAATTGGAGCACCGCACCCCCCAGCCGAACCGTCAGTTGAAGCAAACGGGCTGGCACGGGTTCCCTGACCCCCAAGATCTCCGGCTGAAAATGCGGGGCCAACAAGATAGCCACCCCGCCAGATCTGCAGGGTGACTCATGTAGACCCTCCCCTTGTCACTCCAGGAGCCAGGTGGCTTCGTCTCCCGGGGTAGTGTGGGTTTCTTGCAGGAAGCACATCGCATACCTCCCGTCCTGAAGGATCGAGTATGTGTGGAATCTGCACTGTGACTCGCTGCTGCCGTTGATGTTGAGGCTGGCTATAGTTGTCTCCATGTTGGAAGCATTGTGAAATCTATATACACATTTACTGGGAGGACGAGGGAGGGACACAGAAGTCACTCACCCTCACCAGGAGTGCCCCCAGGATGTTCCTGACTCGCTTTCGCTCGTTCATGTCGAGCCCAGGCGCCTGGTGAGCAGCGTGGGCCGACCAGTAAACTCTTTCAAAGGAGCTCCAGCGGTCGAGCGCCAGTTGGGCTCTATCCCGGCGACTCAGTTTCCTCGACAAATTCCCTGAGTTCCTCGAGGGGGATGAGGGGGAGATCGGTGCGGGGCACCTGGGACTCAAATATCGCTGCAGACAGAGTCCGCGTCATCCACGGTGTTCGCCACCTATCACAAACCCTCCTCAGGGAGGTCGCCCTCGGTCACTGACCCCTCCCCCACCGAGAGAATGGGGGGTGGTCTGGCGCCACCAACTGGCTCAAACCCCCAGCAACCCCACCCCCAGGGTCACCGGCAGTACCTTCCTCGGCGCACCCCCTTCCTGGAACGCCCCGAGTTCGGGTTGTCGGGCGGCAGAGGCTCGGTGCCCCGCTCCTCTCCTGACACCGGGACGCCCAGCTCCTTGGGGAAAAGGTCCTCCCCCCAGGGCCAAGGCCCCCAGAAAAACACAGTCTGGGAGGGAGGAGCGAGGATAACACCTTCCTCCCCTCCACCACTCGACGACCCAGCAGAGGGTCCTCCATTGTCACCCGCACCACAGCCCGTGTGGTTATTAAAGTCCTCCCCAGGAGCTGGAGGAGTTGAGGCAGCAGGAGGCCCTGCTGTAGCCCCTGGGGGTTTGGGTAGGTCAGGCCGCAGTGAGGGACAGTCAAGAGGCACCGTAGGCTCTTCCCCTGGAGAGGGGCAATGCTGCCAGTGCACTGCTAGAGTGTCTCTCCCCTCCAGGGGCTGGTGCCTCTTCCCTAGAGAGACCGGGGGGGGAATTTATGGGCCTTCCCCTCCCCGCCCATCTTGGTGGTCATGGGGCCCGAGGTCCCACCCCCCAGCCTTTCCCGGAATATGATTGGCTGGGGGAAGTCAGGGGGTGTGGCCAGGGTGGGGCAGGTTAGCTGTGTCACTTCCTGCCCTGCCCCTGGTTTATCAGGTGATGGCGGGCTGGGGCCTAGTTCCGTCTCCGGGACCTAGAGACGTGGTTGCTGCAGGAGTTGGGGCAGCGGTGGTTCCCCCAGGTTAGTGCCAGGGTGTGGCTGGCTGGGTAGGGGCTCGGGCCCAGGAGCCCCCGGGCCAGGCATTGAAGCCCCAGGGGTTTCTCTATCGGGGTGAGGGGGTGGATATGGGGTCAGTGGGGCCAGGATCAGGTACGGGTTTGGGGG
>NW_025194570.1:0-4150 GCF_004010195.1 Chiloscyllium plagiosum | reverse complement strand
ACGGAGGACTGTGAAGCATTTAAAAAAACAACACAGGATTACTAAGAAGGAAATACGCAGAGGAAAAAATAAGGTACGAAGGTAAACTGGCCAAAAATCTAAAGGATTATAGTAAAAGCTTTTTTAGGTATGTGAAAGGCAAAAAAATGTAAAATTGGGCCCTTGAAAACAGAAACGGGGAATATATTACGGGGAACGAAGAAATGGCAGAAGAATTGCATTGGTACTTCAGATCTGTGTTCACTGGGTAATACACAAGCAATCTCCCTGAGGTAACAGTGGCTGAAGGACCTGCACTGAAGGGAATTCATATTTGCCAGGAATTTGGTGTTGGAGAGACTGTTAGATCTGAAGGTTGATAAATCCCCGGGGCCTGATGGTCTACATCCCAGGGTACTGAAGGAGGTGGCTTGAGAAAACGTGGATATGTTGGTGATTATTTTCCAGAGTTCGACATATTCGGGATCCGTTCCTGCGGATTTGAGGGTGGCTAATGTTGTACCACCTTTTAAGAAAGGTGGGAGAGAGAAAGCAGGAAATTCTAGACCAATTAGTCTGACCTCAGTGGTGGGAAAGATGCTGAAGTCTATTATAAAGGATTAAATTACGACACATCTGGATCGTAGTAAAAGGATAGGTCAGAGCCAACAAAGATTTATGAAGGGGACATCATGCTTGACTAATCTGGATTTTTTTTAGAATGTAACTCTGAAGATGGACGAGGGAGATCCAGTAGATGTCATGTACCTGGACTTTCAGAAAGCATTTGATAAAGTCCCACATAGGAAGTTAGTGCGCAAACTTAGGGCGCATGGTATTGGAGGCAAAGTACTAACTTGGATTTAAAGTTGGTTGGCTGATAAGAAACAAAGAGTAGTGACAAACGGCTCCATTTCGGAATGGCACGCAGTGACCAGTGGGGTAGCGCAGGGATCAGTGCTGGGAACGCAGCTTTTTACAATATATATTAATCATATAGAAGATGGTATTAGTAATAACATTCGCAAATTTGGTGGTAATACTAAGCTGGGTGGCAGGGTGAAATTGTAATGAGGATGTTAGGAGATTACAGGGTGACCTGGACAAGTTAGGTGAGTGGTCAGATGCATGGCAGATGCAGTTTAATGTGCATAAATGTATGGTCATCCACTTTGGTGGCAAGAACAGGAAAGCGGATTACTACGTAAATGGAATTAATTTAGGAAAAGGGGCAGTACAGAGAGATCTGGGTGTTCTTGTACACCAGTCAATGAAGGCCAGCATGCAGGTACAGCAGGAAGTGAAGAAGGCTAATAGTATGCTGGCCTTCATAATAGGAGGGATTGAGTATAGAGGCAAAGAGGTTCTTCTGCAGCTGTACAGGGCCCTGGTGAGACCACACCTGGAGTACTGTGTGCAGTTCTGGTATCCCAATTTGAGGAAAGACATTCTGGCTATTGAGGGAGTGCAGCGTAGTTTCACGATGTCAATTCCTGGAATGGCGGGACTACCTTACGCTGAAAGACTGGAGCGACTGGGCTTGTATACCCTTGAGTTTAGAAGACAGAGAGGGGATCTGATTGAGACATATAAGATTATTAAAGGATTGGACACTCTGTAGGCAGGAAACATGTTTCCGCTGATGGGTGAGTGCTGAACCAGAGGACACAACTTAAAAATACGGGTTAGACCATTTAGGACAGAGATGAGGAGAAACTTCTTCACCCAGAGAGTGATGGCTATGTGGAATGCTCTGCCTCAGAGGGCAGTGGAGGCCCAGTCTCTGGATTCATTTAAGAAAGAGTTGGATAGAGCTCTTAAGGATGGTGGAATCAAGGGTTATGGAGATAAGGCAGGAACAGGATACTGATTAAGGATGATCAGCCATGATCATATTGAATGGTGGTGCAGGCTCGAAAGGCAGAATGGCCTACTCCTGCACCTATTGTCTCTTGTCTATTGTCCATTGTCTAAGGTGCATCAAGCAAAGCAGAGAAATGGGATAATCGAAATGTAAAGTACCTGCGCTTCAAGAAGCATTGAATAAAGTTCTTCACAATTTATACACTTCAAAAAAAAGAGGGCATTTGCTTTGGAGGAATAAATTTGCTTGGATAGAGGGTCGGTGAACAAAACAAATTGCAGAGAGATGGAACGGATGGATGGTTTTATGGTTTGGCAATTCTGCGCATGCAGAGAGTTCTGATCGCCGTGCCAACTATTTTCCATCTATCGGACTACCTGTATGAGGTTTTAGAAAGTGTTACTGTCACATTTTCAGATGAAACTGGAAGAGGTGGAAGAATACGTTGACGTCTTGAAGATGTAAAATGTTTACTAATTAGCATGAATAGTTTAGGTGAGTGGGCCAATATGTGGCAGATACAATTGAAAATGGATACCTCTGCCGTTATCCATTTTGATCAGAGGAATACAAATGCAACTTGACATGTAAATGTGGTGAAATTTCAAAGAACATACCTGCAGAGGGGTCTCGGTGTTCTCGTGTATATAACAGAAAACTCACCGTAAGGTACAGTTGGAATTAGTAAGTCAATTGCAATGTCAGCATTCATTTGTAAAATAATCATGTATAAAACAAGAGAAGAATTGCCGTAATTATGCAAGGTATTAGTGAGTGCAACAGGAGTAGATATGCATTTTTGTTGTCCTGAATGCAGGAAGGATATGTTTGCATTGGAGGCAGTTCATAGAACATAGAACATAGAAGAATACAGCGCAGTACAGCCCTTCGGCCCTCGGTGTTGCGCCGATCCAAGCCCACCTAACCTACACTAGCCTACTATCCTCCATATGCCTATCCAATGAAACTAGAACAAGATATAATAGTGTTAGGAAAAGGTGGAGCAGATTGTGCTTTTTATAAAAAGGGTCAGGAGAAATTACTTCTCTCTGTGTCACTCACTGCTGCAGCTTGCAATGGATGCTGGGACATTGTGGATATGAAGGTATATGGGGACTGATCGGGAAAGTGAAACGGAGGACGAGGTGACATCAACCATGTTTGCAGTAAATGTCGACCCTATCTAAACCCCTAATCATCTTATACACCTCTATCAAGTCACTCCTAAACCTTCTTTTCTCCAATGAAAACAACCCCAAGTACCTCAGCCTTTCACTGGACTCCTTCCAGAGATGAAGAGTTTGTCATATGAGGACAGATTGAGCAATTCCTACATTCTGAAGTTTAGAAGAATGAGAGGAGATCGCATTGAAGTCTGCAAGATGCTAAATGTCATTGAAAATGTCGGTGTGGATTGGATATTTCCTCAATTGTGGCAAACTAGAACAAGATATAATAGTGTTAGGAAAAGATGGAGCAGATTGTGCTTTTTATAAAAAGTGTAAGGAGAAATTACTTCTCTCTGTGTAACTCACTGCTGCAACTTGCAATGGATGCTGGGACATTGAGGATATGAAGGGATATGGGGACTGATCGGGAAAGTGAAACGGAGGACGAGGTGACATCAACCATGTTTGCAGTAAATCGCACAGCAGGCTTGAAGTGCTGAAGTCGAGATTAGAGTGGTGCTGGAAAGGTACAGCAGGTCAGCAAACCTCCGAGGAGCAGGAAAATCGACGTTTCCGGCAAAAGCCCTTTTGGTTTCCAGCATCTGCAGTCCTTCTTTTTACCTCGAAGGGCTGAAGTGCCGACTGATGGTCCTTGTTTTTCCTCAGCCCTTCGAATAGGCGACACAGGCATAGGGCGGAGGACTGGTAAGCAGACAAGAAGCAGACTCTTGGAATAAATCAGTCTTCATCGGTTTGACAGAATACAACGAAAGGAGTCACAAATCGAACAGTGCCAGTCCGTCAACTATTGCAATCTACATCAATTAGCTGAAGGAATGGGACAAATGTACCGTAAATGTTCTGAGGAAAGGTAACCAAGGGCGAAACGTTATACGTGATTTTTCTTCATAGCTGCTGCCAGAGCTGCTGATATTCGCCAGCAAATTATGTTTATGTTGATGGTGTTGTGTGTACTGTAACCGCGTTTGATTATGACACGAATATAAGAAGGAGACTAAATTAAGAAGAGGAAGTGGAGAGTCCGCAGGTGAATTCACACAGATAACATCAATGGATAAGAATTTAGCAGGTGATACATGACGTGTCATGTGAGTGGTCTGTTTTGCTGGAACAATGT
>NW_025194569.1:1194-4150 GCF_004010195.1 Chiloscyllium plagiosum | reverse complement strand
TCCAGATCCTTGAATAAAGCCTCCATTTTGGCCCCGCCCCTCCTCACAAACCTCAGATTGGTATAATTTAGAGTAAAATCTCTGGAATGACACATTAATCTTTTTAGAGTCACATGTCCGGTTACCAGACCTTTCCCTAATCACCGTAATGGCTTGAGGGGCGCTCCTTTTCCTGACGAGATATGCTAAGTATTTGCCAGACCTGTCACTATGATCATATAACCTTTGCTTTGCAAAAGTAAGCTCGTTCTTTGCTGTCTGCGTGAGCACGGAATTCAAGGCAGACCGCAGCGCCGTAATCCTCTGTAACTTGACCAACGATGGCCTGTCAAAGTAGGCCTTCTCAGCTGCCTTCAACTGTGCTTCGAGGAGACGTTGCTGCTCACCCTTCTGCCGCCTCCTACTGGCAGAGTAGGAAATAACTGACCCACTGGCATAGGCTTTGGCAATTTCCGAAAGGAAGGATTGGCTACTAACCGAGCGTGAGTTAATGTCTAGGAACGCCCAAAATTCCCGAGACAAATGCGCCACAAACGTATTATCCTTGAGGATAAAGGGATCCATTCGCCAGTGCCTTGGACCCACCGTAACGTCCTTAATCTTAACCAACAGGTACACTGGAGTGTGGTCAGAGATGGTAATATTACCGATCGTACAAGATGCCACCAAGTCCAGGGTTGCCACGGGGATTGGAAAAAAATCAATCCTGGTGTGACATCTGTGTGGATTGGAAAAAAAAGCGGAATATCCCTGCATGTAGTGTGGGGACACCTCCAGATGTCCACCAACCCTCACTCCACACACACATCCACTAATTGTTTAGTTTGTACAGAGGGTATCGGGGAGCCTTTGGGCAACGTCTGTACTGTGGGATCCATGAGACAGTTAAAATCTCCCCCGTTAATGATCTGCTGGGACTCGAGACTGATCAGTTTAGAGAACACATCTATCAGAAATTTGAGGGAATGAGCTGGAGGGCAATAAACATTGAAAACACCATATTCTAACCCATTTATCAGGGGTTTGAGAATTACAAACCTCCTGTGTGTGTATCTTTAACACACTCTAGTAACTTAACTGGGAGATTCCTCCTCACCAATACAGCCACTCCCCTACTTCTGGTATTAAATGATGTGAAGTAAACCTGATCAAGGCCATTCTGCTGTAGTTTCAAATGCTCCCTGTCATCCAAGTGCGTCTCCTGTAACAAAGGAATATCCACCTTTTCCTTTCTAAGACTCAAAAGTACCTTCTTCCTCTTAATTGGTGAGTGACTCCCAATTGGACAGTCGTGGCCAACAAAGGAAGTCAGGAAATGTAGCATCGAAGAAGAGAGAGTGTATAAAGAGGCCAAGAGCACTGGGAAATCAGAAGATTGGGAAGACGACAAAAACAAACAGAGGATAACAAAGACATAGAAATAAGGGAGGAGAGGATCAGGAAGCCCTGAAGAAGGGCTCATGTCCGAAATGTCGATTTTCCTGCTCCTTGGATGCTGCCTGACCTGCTGTGCTTTTCCAGTGCAGAAAGATGTAGACAGTTTAGGAGAGTGGTCCAGGAAATGGCTGATGGAATTCAACCTGAGCCAATGCTTGGACTTGCACTTTGGAAAAAAGAATACAGGCGGGAACTATTTTTTAAACAGTGAGAAAATTCATAAAGCCAAAGTACAAAGGGATCTGGGAATGATAGACCAGGAATCTCTAAAGGTTGACTTGCAGGTTCAGTCCGTGATTAAGAAAACAAATGTAATGTTGCCACTAAACTCAAGAGGGTTGGAATGTAAAAGCAGCGATATCCTTCTGAGACTTTATAAAGCTCTGGTTAGACCCCATTTGAAATACTGTATCCAACACTGGGCTCCACACCTCAGGAAGGACATACTGGCACTGGAGCATGTCCAGCGGAGATTCACACAGATGATCCTTGGAATGGTCGGCTTAACATACAATGAACAGCTGAGGATCCTGGGATTGTATTCATTAGAGTTTAGAAGGTTGAGGGGAGATCAAATACAAATTTACTAGATAATGCTTGGCTTAGAATGGGTGGATGCTGGGAATGTGTTTCCATCAGGTGAGGATACTCGGATCCATGGGCACAGCCTGAGAATTAGAGGGGGTCAATTTAGAACGGAAATGAGGAGACATTTCTTCAGGCAGAGAGTGGTGGGCCTGTGGAATTCATTGCCGTGGAGCGCAGCGGAGGCCAGGACGTTAATTGTCTTCAGGGCAGAGTTTGATAAATTCTGATCACGCAAGGAATTAAGGGTGACAATGAGAGTGCCACGAAGTGGCGTTGAAATGCCCATTATTCACGATTGAATGGCGGGGTGGACCCGCTGGGCTGAATGGCCTTCCTTCCATTCCTATGTCTTATGCTCATCATCGTAAGGTTTTCTTTTCTGGTTTACCACAACTTAGAAGTCGTGAAAAGGCATGAGCTTAGAGTCCCTCATAAATTAGGGCCTTCAGATCCTTCCCCTGGATTAGATTACCGACAGTGTGGAAACAGGTCACACTATGGGCAATTTAACACGGCCAATTCATCTTTGTACTGTGGGGGGGAAACCAGAGCAACATACAAACTCCACACAGGCAGTTGTCTAAGGCTGGAATTGAACCTGGGACCCTGGTAGTGTGAGGCAGCAGTGCTAACCACTGAGCCACCTGATTCTGAAAGCAGCTATAATTCTCTCCTTAGCTCTGTAGTTCATGCAGTTTTTGAGCAAAGTAAAATGTGGTACTGCAAATACAATTTCACCACACAAACTTATATGTGCTTGTGTGTGCGCGTGTGTGTGCGTGTGTGTATGGGGTGGGGGAGTCGGGGTTGTTATGTGTGTCAACAGACAGGAGTGTTCCCTCCCAGTCAGAGAGCACTTCAGCAATTCGGGACGTTCGACCTCGGACCTTCCTCCAAGGGGGACTTCGGGACAGGCAACAATGAAAAGTGG
>NW_025194569.1:0-995 GCF_004010195.1 Chiloscyllium plagiosum | reverse complement strand
ATACACACACAGATACACACACACACACATATAAGTTTGTGTGATGAACTTTTACTGACAGAATTAGATTTTACTTTGCTCAAAAACTGTATGAATCCATGTAAGATGTTGTAAATCTGTTTATTAGATTAGAATCAGTCTGACCATTGTGGCACAGACAGCCTCACACAGGGGAGCTCACACCTTCAATACATCATCTGGGCCAACACGACACCAATTATTAAAGTTCACTTGAGAATGTAACTTTAAATAAAAGTTTTGCAGTTTACATATGAAAGAACGAAAACCAACCTGGCCATTCTAAAAGATGAGAGACTTAACAAACAATCCAGGTCTTTCTCAAGATACAATTTCAGTTGCATCACACTGTAAACATTTGTTATAAATTCTGTGTCTTGCAATCTTATTCTCCACAACCACCTGATGAAGGAGCAGTGCTCCGAAAGCTAGTGATTCTACATGTTCGACTCTAACCTGGTGTTGTGTGACGTTTAAATCTGGCATTCACCCATCTCCTGACGGTTGAGCATACATCTCAAGGCCAGGACAGCGGCCCTCCTCAGGGATACAAATCGACTCCTACTTTGGTCGCTCCACGATGGATCTCTCTGATGACTGTTCCCGTTCGTTGGTTGGCTCATTGGGATCATTGCTGACATCTTGGAAGAATTCCTGGAGTCTCATTGGTCTGATGAATTCGTCACAACTTTACTCAAGTATTCTTGTTGGTGATGGGGACAAAGGGAGACTAAATTCGATTTGTGTTTCAACTTGATTTTATTAATAAAGTATTGAAACAGTTTGTAACATCATTTGGAAATGCATACAAAGGTTCTAAATCAGTTGTGTACAGTCTATGCAGAGAGAAAAGAACGAACAAAACACTGGAATTTTGAAAGTTCTCAAATCTTCTGTATAGTTGTGGAAAGAAAGGCATTTTGTAATTGGGCAGAAAACGATTTCTGTTCATTGTCAGGCACCAAGAGGGTCTGAGA
>NW_025194568.1:0-4150 GCF_004010195.1 Chiloscyllium plagiosum | reverse complement strand
TTGGAAGGGTTTAGAGAGATAGGGGCAAAATGTCTGAAATGGGATTTTGTTTCATAATGGCTTTGTGGTGAGCATGGATGAGATACACTGAAGTATCTGTTTCCACGTGGTGTACCCCAATAATGTTGTGTTGCTCAACTGGCTTTAAAGGATTACTTATTAACGGAGCTTGCCGTCGCAGTCTGTGGCACAATCACGGGAAAGGTAGTATTGTGAAACACTGCAGAAACGAACGACTTCCTTACTTTTGACCCGACTGACTACACTCCGTGAAATATTCCCAGATTCTCAGTTGAGGATTTTCCTGCTGGAGGTTAACACAGACACCCTGTTAACTCGGATTGTATTGAGCGAATCACAAAACAGAACACAATTAACACGAAACACGATTGAAACTGGCAAACCAAATGCATTTTCAGACACAGCGAAGCATGAATGCTAAATGTGAGACAATCCGAGGGCATGAGCCATAAAATAATGACGCAACTAACAACAGGGCAATTCCAAACTACTCTTTCAAACATACTGCAGTCTTAGTACACCACCACTTCCCAGACAATGCTGAAAAGAGAGAAAGAAAGGACGGAATAAGAATGGGCCATAAAAAGTGAATTTCACCAATCACAGTCTCGATTAGATTACCTTTCCCTTCCGATGTCTCCAGGACGGAAATGAAGGAAATGAGAGAAATTCAAAAACATATCACATCGAAATTCATTGGAACGATTTTCCCATTTGCCGGCAAACCAAATAACGACGAGTCAAGTCACGGTAGGACTTTGTTTCACAACAGTGATGAAACAACAGTCTCTATTCGGTTCCAGTAAAAACTCAACTTGTCTGGAACAGCAGAGCTGTTTGCAATTTTCTGCGCGGGTGGCGAACATGACCGTGATAGCAGAGACACTTGGAAATATGTGGCACTTGCGCACACCACAGTTAATTGCCCGGGAAGCAAAACCATCTTGCTTTTGTTTTCAACATCTATACAACAGGGACCAAAACAGCATTTTAACAAGCTGCAGCGTCAGAGTTGATCAACAGAAATGGCAGTGGTGGGATTCGAACCCACGACACTTTCGAAACGGGAAGCTGGATCCATCGCCTTCGACCGCTCGGCCACACGAACTACCGGCTGGTCGCACCCATTTACTTGCATTTCCAACTGTGCTCCTGCATAACAACAGATGCAAAGTCACATGAAAAATGTTCCATGATCCCTCTCCGACTCGCACAGCTGCTGGGATGTGCCCGGGTGCAATGTCATTTTCGCAGCAGATAATGCTAGCCCATCAATCCAGACAAAAATCAATGGTAAGCTGAGTCTATCTTCTCAGACTCTTTTCAGCTACAAATGTATCTGTGAGTGCGTGAGAACATATGATCGGTTATGATTTGGTCAAATTACCATGAGCTGCTTGACATTACTGCAATTTCGATTCTTGCTTTGCTAAATGATTTCACCCATTGCTCGAAACAGGACACCTTTCACGTTTACACGGAACACGAAACACACCGTACTAGAGGGAAACTGCACAAAGCTGAGCAGGCCGTGTTCCACATCATATCGCGCAGCATAGTTACAGTCACTGTGTCTGTTTTGCAGAATAAGGCTCCCAAAGAATGTTCTCCACCCTAAAACCGGAGGTAGCATTACATTCCGAGAACGACAGATCACATTGTGTGGATGCTCTGACCTCGGAGCCAGTTCGAGATGCCACTTTCCTTGCCTTTTTCCTTAACCATGCAATTTGCTGCAGAGATGTTCATTCCTGGACATGAGCCACATGGATACCAACTGAGTTGGAAACCTGTGTGGGATTCGAGGAGAAGCGACTCAATAAATGTAGCTAAATTCCATGGTGCTTATTAGAAATGCAGTTTCTGTTCACGTCAATCCAAAAGGCAGTTTCTGAACATAGTAACGGAAGTCAAAAGATAATTACCTCACCCCACCCCCACTCCGGAAGATGTGCTAACTGCCCTTGAGTGCTTTTTGTTCTCGATGTGAAGAGCTCTCACGCCTGAGTCACCTTCACGTCTCTGGTTGCTGAGTGAATCACAAAGAAAGAATTTCACCAGAGCTGCAACTGCTTCACTTCCCCACTCGCCCTCCCCGTTTACATTTTCCTGCTCGTCAGTGATTTAAAGAAAAGCAAATGGATGCGATGTCATTCTGCAGCCTCTCTGTCGATTTCTCCGTTTCAGTTCTGACGTGGCTTAGATCACGTGGCGCACCTTAATACTAGCGACGCTATGAAAGCATAGGTCCAGAGGTTCCTCTGAGAGTGTAATTTCTTTCGTTGCTGTTGCTGATTGAATGAGCCACTAACGTGCGAACTGCTCCAAAACATGATTCAGGACCTCTGGTGCCAACTCTCGCACGTTGAATAACGACAGACAGCTTCCAAATGAGGTATTTCAGAGACGACTTTGGGGTACATTTGACAGACAGATTCGTTCAGGAATCCGTGGTGCGCTTCTCCCCTGTCTTTGAACCGGGCCGCCTGCGCAAGGAATGCAAATGCGGTACTGCTTTTCGTGAAAGGATCAGGAGGCGGTAACTGCACTCTCAAACAGAATGGTATATGAACAGAACCAGGTTGGAGAAAAACTATACAATGCTTTGCACAGTAATTAAATGGAGTTGCATTACATTTCACTACGAGAGCACATTTGTTCAAGCAAATTCGAAGGCAGGTTTGCAGATGGGAAAGCAAGCAAGAAAGCTGCGTTCCTGACCATGTAAAAGGCCGCAGTTGAAGAACAAAGCAGTTTCTGCCCACTTTCGAAATGGGCACCTTTCGCGTGTTCGGCGAGCGTGATGACCACTCCACTACAGAAACCAGCCTCAGCCAGCCGTGCTGCTGTTCAGTGGCATCCAGCACTGACAGTTGAAGCCATTCTACCTTTCATCTTTCTGTTTCCAATAGCTCGTTGTTTCATGGGACTTGTTTAATTTTGGCTATGTGGTGAGCATGGACGAGATACACCGAAGTATCTGTTTCCACGCGGTGTACCCCAATAACGTTGTGTTGCTTACACCGGCTTTAAAGGATTACTTTTTAGTGGAGCTTGCCGTCGCAGTCTGTGGCACAAGCATTTTGTCTGTTCGACTGCTCACGGGAAAGGTAGTATTGTGAAACACTGCAGAAACGAACGACCTCCTTACTTTTGCTCCGACTAACCATACTCCGTGAATTTTTCCCAGATTCTCAGTTGAGGATTTTTGCAGCTGCAAGTTACCTCAGAATCCCTGTTAATTCGTAATGTATTGAGCGAATCTCAAAACTGGAGGCATTTAACACGGAACACAAACAAAACTGGCAAAACAAATGCATTTTTAGACACAGCGAGCATGAATGCTAAATGTGAGACAGTCCGGGGGCATGACCAAAAAGGAATCTCACAACTAACAACAGGGCAATTCCAATCTACTCTTTCAAACATACTGGAGACTGAGTGCACCACCACTTCCGAGACAATGCTGAAAAGAGAGAAAGAAAGAACATCATAAGAGTGGGCCATAAAAAGTGAATTTCACCAATCACAGTCTCGATTAGATTACCTTTCCCTTCCGATGTCTCCAGGACGGAGATGAAGTAAATGGGAGAAATTCAATTACAAATGACATCGAAATTCATTGGAACGATTTTCTCATTGGCCAGAAAACCAAATAACGACGAGTCGAGTCACCGGAGGACTTTGTTTCACAACAGCGATGCAATAACAGTCTCCAATCGGTTCCAGTAAAATTTCAAATCGCCTGGAACGTAAAGCAACAGCAGAGCTGCTTGCGATTTTCCGCGCAGGAGGCGAACACGATCATCACAGCACAGACACTTCGGAAAATTCGGCACTTTACCGCACCACAGTTAATTCTACCGGACGCAAACTCATTTTTCTTCTGTTTCAAACAGAAATGCAGCAGGGGTCGAAACCGCATTTGAACAAGCGGCATCGTGGGAGTTGATCAGCAGAAATGGCAGCGGTGGGATTTGAGCCCACGCCTCTGTCGAGACTGGAGCCTTAATCCAGCGCCTTAGACGGCTCGGCCACACTACCAGCCGCCCGCACTGCCCATTTTCTTGCACTTCCAATTGTGCTCCTGCATAATAACACATGCAAAGTCACGTGAAAAGGGTTCCAT
>NW_025194567.1:0-4149 GCF_004010195.1 Chiloscyllium plagiosum | reverse complement strand
CTGAGGAAACACACTTGTGAAGTTCTGGAAGCTGTTCTCTGTCGGTGTGCTCTGATCTGATTCGCAAAATCTCTTGCCAGAGCTGGGAATAAACTGATGAAGGTGAGATACATCAGTTGTAGAGTGCTCTATGTGCATGACGCCCTGCAGTTATTCCTCACGCCGTTTCACACAGCAGTGTTCTTCCTGTGATATGAAAACGTGTGAATTACAATTCGATCAATTTGTTGGAGTCAGAATTGCGATACAGGGACAGCTCCGCATTATTAGGACATAAATAACCACAGGGATATACAAGCGTCAGAGTCGCTATGGACTCGATGGGCTGAACAGCTTCTGTCGGCGCGTGAGTGACGCTACACTTTGATGCTGTCCCTCTTCCTGTCTCTGGGACAGAGTGTCTGATGGTGAAACAAGTCTCAGTGTTCACCCTATCTTCTGCGTTAAACTGTCTGCAACCCGCAGGTCAGGGGCGTGGGGATAGCTCTCAGTGAGTGAGACTTTCACTTGGATTGTCTTCATCTGGGAAAGTTGGGGCTCAGATGTTAACTGCTGCCCGATTGCAGCAAAGAAGCCGATGTTAGTGTTCCAAAAGCCTTTCTGCAGAATTGCTGTGTGAAGATGGATTTTGAACAGCAAACGGGCTGCACAAAAATGCCCTCACATGAATTTACCTGAGGGTAGAGAGTCCGGAGTACACTTGTGTCTTACACATGAGCTCAACATCTTTATCGCTTCTCAGATAAATGATATTTTCAGGAAGCTCCCAATCAAACTTGCTGATTCTCAGCACTTGAGGGAACTGGCTGTGCCAATGAGAGCGAGGTTTTGAGTGTGTCCGCGCTTGCCTCCCCGGTGGAGGGAAATAGCTGAATACTCTGCCAATGGACACAACTTAGTGCAAACGGAAGGGATAAATAGCACTGTCCCGTGAACAAGGAGATGGAATGAGAATGCGACATTCTGAAAACACTTTGATGTTTAGAAATCTGAGGACAAATTAGGATGTAGTTGGACCTGACCGAATCTCAGCTGGTTTGGTGTTGGCAATGTAAGAGTGTCTAGGGCACGATCTTCGCTTAGTAGCTTGTGTTCATACTGGCATGGGAGAATGTTTGACTTCAAATCGCCATCGAGCCTTGGTTGTTTGATTTCACTTTTGCCCGGTCGTCCTATCAACTGCTTGATAAAAGGACGTAAATCATTAAGTTGCACACTTTGAAATTCCTTTGAGTTTTGGGGTCAGAAGTGTCATTGTAGTGGGCATGGCACAGTACCACATGTGGTGAAAGTGAAACAACTGTTAGAGGCTGTTCACCCACAGAGTCCCACTCTGAGTAAATCCACCATCTGGATATTCGCACAGTTCTGGGTGTGAAACTTTAGGAAGTGGGAACGTGAAATGATTGGAAACAGCGCTGAACACGTTGATGAGAATGGTGTGGTATATGAGGAATGTCAAGAGAAGCACATTTATCTCTGTAGAGAGGCAGCACAGCTAAGGTGTTTTGTTACACATTTGTGATTCTGAGTGGAATCACAGTTCGACCAACAGGATGTAGGAAGTTAAACAACGGTGATATTGGCAAAGCCGGGACACATGACACAACAGAATGTTATCCAGCACGTACATGTCACAGGGAGGATGGCGCTGTCTGAAAATCCTGCAGGGTGTCCTGCGGATCAGACACAGGAAATTTCACTATTCGAACCGAATCAGCCCTATGAAGGGGAGCCAAGGAGCCGGAGGCGCCGGCTTCAGAACTCAATTACAAAAGAAGCTTAGGCTCGAGTCACCCCACTGCAATTTCTGTGGCTGCGGCGTGTTCAAATAAAAAGCAGGACTGGGAGTTGGCTTTATGGAGACCCTGGACAGTTTGCATCTTGTCATGATAGTGTTCGCTTCCCACACGGTAAATCGCGGGCTCAAGCTGCTTTACGTTCCTGGCAAGTTGAGGTTTTAACAAATTGGGTACGATTCCTGGAGAGTTAACTGTGTTGTGGGAGAGTGCAAATCTTCTCAAAGTGACTGTGCTGTCATGGTAGTGCTCGCTTCCAGCACGAAAAACCGCAAGTAGCTCTACTGCTGCTTTATGTTCCATGCAAGTTGAGCTTGTACTGGAACCGAATGCAGACTGTTATTTCATCGCTGTTGTGAAACAAAATCCTGCGGTGACTCGACTCGCCCTAATTTGGTTTTCTGGCGAATGCAAAAATCGTTCCGATGAATTTCGGTGTCATATGTTATTGAAGTTCTCCCATTTCCTTCATTTCCGTCCTGGAAGGGACAGTCGAGACTGTGATCTAATCGAGACTGTGAGTGGTGAAATTCACTTAAATGGCCCATTCTTATTATGTTCTTTCTTTCTCTCTTTACAGCATTGTCTCGGAAATGGTGGTGCACTAAGTCTGCAGTATGTTTGAAAGAGTAGTTTGGAATTGTTGTTCGTTGTGAGATTACTTTATAACTCATGCCCTCGGGCTGTCTCACATTTAGCATTCATACATCTCTGTGTCTGAAAATGCATTTGGTTTGCCAGTTTTGTTTGTGTTCCGTGTTAAATGCTTTCAGTTTTGCGTTTCGCTCAATATATTACGAATTAACAGGGTTTCTGATTTAACTTCCAGCAGCAAAAATCCTCAACTGCGAATCTGGGAAAATTTCCTGGAGTATGGTCAGTCGGAGCAAAAGTAAGGAAGTCGTTCGTTTCTGCAGTGTTTCACAATACTACCTTTCCCGTGAGCAGTCGAACAGACTAAATGATTGTGCCACAGACTGCGATGGCAAACTCCGCTAAAAAGTAATCCTTTACAGCCGGTGTAAGCAACACAACCTTATTGGGGTACACCGCGTGGAAACAGATACTTACGTGTATCTCGTCCATGCTCACCACATAGCCAAAATTAAACAAGTCCCATTAAACAACGAGCTATTGGAAACAGAAAGGTGAAAGGTCGAATGGCTTCAACTTTCAGTGCTGGATGCCACTGAGCCTGAGGATAATGTAGCGGTCGTCACGTTCGCTTAACACGCGCAAGGTCCCCAGTTCGAAGCTGCTTTTTTCTTCAACTGCAGCCTTTTACATGGACAAGAAAGGAGATTTCTTGCTTGAGTTCCCATCTGCAAACCTGCCTTCGAATTTTCTGGAACAAATCAGCTCTCGTAGTGAAATGTAATGCAACTCCATTTAATGACTGTGCAAAGCATTGTAAAGTTTTTCTCCAACCTGGTTCTGTTCATATGCCATTCCGTTTGAGAGTGTAGTTACCGCCTTCTGATCCTTTCACGAAGAGCAGTACCGCATTTGCATTCCTTGCACAGGCGGCTCGGTACAAAGACAGGGAAGAAGCTGATGCTCTGGTGTCACAGCGCACCACGGATTCCTGAACTAATCGGTCTGTCAAATGTACCCCAAAGTCGTCTCTGGAAGACCTCATTTGGAAGCTGTCTGTCGTTATTCAACGTGCGAGAATTAGCACCAGATATCCTGAATCATGTTTTGGAGCAATTCGCACGTTAGTGGCTCATTCAATCAGCAACAGCAACGAAAGAAATTCCACTCTCAGAGGAACCTCCGGACCTGTGCTTTCATAGCGTCGCTAGTATTAAGGTCCGCCCCGAGATCTAAGTCATGTTGGAACTGAAACGGAGGAATCGACAGAGAGGCTACAGAATGACATCGCATCCATTTGGTTTTCTTTAAATCACTGACGAGCAGGAAAATCACTGACGAGCAGGGGAGGGCGAGTGGGGAAGTGAGGCAGTTGCAGCTCTGGTGAAATTACTTCTTTGTGAGTCACTCAGCAACCAGAGACATGAAGGTGACTCAGGCGTGAGAGCTCTTCACATCGAGAACAAAAAGCACTCAAGGGCAGTTAGCACCTTTTCCGGAGTGGGGGTGGGGTGAGGTAATTACCTTTTGACATCTGTTACTATGTTCAGAAACTGTCTTTTAGATTGAGGTGAACAGAAACTGCATTTCTAAAAAGCACCATGGAATTTAGCAAAATTTATTGAGTCGCTTCTCCTCGAATCCCACACAGGTTTCCAACTCAGTTGGTATCCATGTGGCTCATATCCAAGTGTGAACATCTCTGCAGCAAATTGCACGGTTCAGGTAAAAGGCAAGGAAAGTGGCATCTCGGACT
>NW_025194566.1:0-4149 GCF_004010195.1 Chiloscyllium plagiosum | reverse complement strand
CTCTCCCTATTCCTTGACTCTCTATCACGTGGCTCGGGTAACAAGCCAGAGACAACAACTTTGTTTGTTCTAACTCTGAGCTTCCAACCTAGCTCCCTGAAAGCCTGCCTAACATCCTCAGCCCTCCTCCTACCTATGTCATTGGTGCCAATGTGGACCACGACTTCGGGCTGCTCCCCTTGAAAGGCGTATTTGATATTGGCAGCCTTTCTGTGTCAACAAAGTGAAGGTGGAGTCCATGGATGGCAGGTTGGCCTGCGAGATGGCCTGGGCAGTGTTCACAACTTACTGTGGTTTCTTACAGTCCTGGGCAGAGCAGTTGCCGTACCAAGCCGTGATGTGCCCGGTTGGATGCTTTCTGTGGTGCATCCATAAAAATTGTTAGGAGTCTTCATGGTCATGTCAAATTTCCTTATCCTCCTGAGGAAGAAGAGGCATCATTGTGCTGCCTTGATCGATGTGGCTATGTGGGAGAAGCAGGACTGATTGTTTGTAGTCGTCACTCCTCGGCACTTGATGCTGTCAACCCCTTCCACCTCCACCACATTGATGCAGACGGGGCCTTCTTCCTGAAGTCGATGATGAGTTCTTCAGTGTTGCTGACATCGAGGGAGAGATTGTTATCTTTGCGCCGAAACACCAAGCATTCTATCTCCTTCCTGTATTGTAACTGATCATTATTTGATAACCGGTGGGGTTGTCAGCGAACTTCTGGAAGGCGACCAGGATGAAATTTGGCCACACAGTTGTGAGTACAAAGGGAGTACAGTAGGGGGCTGAGTATGCGCCGTTGTTGAGGATTATTGTCAAAGAGATGCTGTTGTCTATCTTCACTTATTTCAGTCTATGGGTCAGGAAACTGAGGATCCACTTGCAGGGGGCAGAGCCAAGACCTGGGTCTGGGAGTTTGGTGATTAGTTTGGTTGGGATTATAGTGTTGAAGGCAGAGCTGCAGTCGATAAGTAAAAGCCTGACGTGGGTATCCTTATTATCCAGATGTCCTAGGGATGAGTGTACGGCTAGATCTGTTTTGCCAGTAGGCAAATTGCAAGGATCAAGGCAGCCTAGGAGGCTGGAGTTGTGTTTTAACCCTACTGCAAATCCTCTTGCAAGGATGTTTTCCTTGAAGAGGTTTTCCTCCTCTCTCTACAAGAATCTCAGGGAGTCCCTCTCCCACTGCAACAACTCCCAGGTCATTTCCTCTGCCCTGAAGCTCTTCAACCATGTCGTGAAACAAACTCGCTACCATAGCCACATTTGCTTCCTCAGTACCTGCCTCCGTAGCCAATTCATCCCACACGCACTCCAGACCACCGATAAACCAGCAGAGTTCGGACCCGAACAGGACAAACAGTACAGACTACAGATTCAAAAACACCAGCAACAGTTCTCCTTCAAGATCCTCCGCTCCATGCTTGCAGCAATGCGCCGGCACCTGACCTCTCTACAGTCTGCCCTGCCTCAGCTGAGGGCCACACTCTCTCAGAATTGCAAAGGACCCACTCTGTACTACATCCTCAGGAGAATTCATACTCTCAACAAACAGTATTTCAATTCCATCTCAAACATCAAAAACTGTAAGTACAACAAACTTTTATCCACCCACCTCCATAACCAGTGCTCCTCAAACAATCCAGAAGATTCCCTTGGCCTCGGAATCTACTTAGACGCCATTAGCTATGCGGCTGATGCAGCTGCCACCCACACGCTGATTGATTATGTCACTTCCGCCTCCATCATGGCCACTCCCACAACCACTTCCACCCCTCACAATTCCTCATGATTCACACGTGACATCACTTTCGCCCTTCACATCATCGCGGATGCCACAAGCTCAGTGACTTCCGCCACCCCTACTGCCGTGGTCACCACCACTTCCGCCCCCATCAGCGCCACTCACCTGCATTCTGCTGACATGCCCCTCACAACCCCACTGTCGTGATGTCTGTGAGCTGTATTCACAGTGAATCTGGGTCTAAAACATGACCAACAAATGAAGCACAAGTTGCAGAGAGGAGACACTCTGTAAAGAGACCAGAGGAGTCTTTCTAACTCAGCCTGGATTTCCAAATAACATATTCCAACCCACAGCAAACCGTGAGTGTCAGTCTGGATGGACTGAATGATATCCTGTGTTACTGTGGACCAGGTAATTGGAGCAAGTGCCCTCCATCTGCTGCTGTGCAGGGGCTGAATAGCACATTGGAACACATGAGTGAGGAGCAGGAGTGGGTCATTAGCCACTTTGTCACTGCTGTACCAGGGACTAAGATCGTGCCTGATCAGGCTGTGGTCTCAGCAGCACAGTATGTGCACTGTTTTCCTTCTCTCACTTGTCTATCAAATATTTAACAGACACAACTTTGAATAAATGCAAACACCCAAGCATCACAAACTTCTGCAAAGGGGGCGCAGTGGTAGTCTGGCGCACTGACCTCTACACCGCTGAAGCCAAACGCCAACTCGAGGACACCTCTTCCTACTGCCCCTTCGACCATGACCCCACCCCCCCATCACCAAACCATCATCTCCCAGACCATACAGAACCTCATCACCTCAGAAGAGACCATACAGAACCTCATCACCTTAGGAGATCACCCACCCACAGCTTCCAACCTCATAGTGCAGGAACCCCGCACTGCCCGGTTCTACCTCCTCCCCAAGATCCACAAGCCTGACCACCCTGGCCGACCCATTGTCTCAGCATGCTCCTGCCCCACTGAACTCATCTCTACCTTCCTCGACACTGTCCTATCCCTCCTAGTCCAGGAACTCCCCACATACGTTCGAGACACCACCCACGCCCCCCACCTCCTCCAAGACTTCCGTTTCCCCAGCCCCCATCACCTCATCTTCACCATGGATATCCAATCCTTCTACACCTCCATCTGCCATGACCAGAGCCTACAAGCCCTCCGTTTTTTCCTCTCCAGATGTCGCCAACAGTACCCTTCCACCGACACTCTCATTCGTTTGGCTGAACTGGTCCTCACCCTTAACAATTTCTCCTTTGAATTCCTCCCACTTCCTCCAGACCAAAGGGGTAGCCATGGGCACACGGATGGGCCCCAGCTATGCCTGTCTCTTTGTTGGCTACGTAGAGCAGTTGATCTTCCATAATTACACCGGCACTGCTCCCACCTCTTCCTCCGCTAATTTGATGACTGCATTGGCGCCACCTCGTGCTCCTGCGAGGAGGTTGAGCAATTCATCAACTTCACCAACACATTCCACCCTGACCTTAAATTTACCTGGACCATCTCTGACACCTCCCTCCCCTTCCTGGACCTCTCCATCTCCATTAATGACAACCGACTTGACACTGACATTTTTTATAAACCCACCGACTCCCACAGCTACCTGGATTACACCTCTTCCCATACTACCATGTATCAAAGACTACAGAAGCAATCATCCCAACACCAACAAACGGGCTGCATCAGGACATTGCTTAAATGGACTACAATGCACTGCATCACCCAGCAACTATGAGTAGCAGAAGAAAAATATCTGTACAGCGTATTCAAGAAGAACGCGTACTCAATAAACACAGACAATAATTCTTAAACAACAAACCCAAACAAGTAGACACAACACGCCTAGAAACTATAGCCATACTACCATGTATCAAAGACATCTCGGAGATGGCTACCAGACTACTCCGACCCCTTTGCATCATGGTAGCCCACAAATCTACCAACACACTGACACAGCTACTAATGAACCTAAAGGACCCTGAACCAACAACCAACAAAACAAATGTCATTTACAAAATATCCTGCAACGACTGCACCAAACAGTTCATCGGACAGACAGGCAGGGAACTAGCCACTAGGATACACGAATACCAACTAGCCACCAAAAGACATGACCCACTATCACTGTTATCCTTACACACAGACGAAGAAGGACACCACTTCAACTGGGACCACACATCCCTCCTAGGACAGGCTAAACAGAGACACAGGGAATTCCTAGATGCCTGGCATTCAAACTGGAACACCATCAATAAACAGATTAATTTAAACCCCATTTACCAACCACTGAGAAAAAGAACCGGAAATTATATCACCCACCTTAAGAGACCAAGACACATAAATAGAAAGCAGGACAGAACACCAGCACTTCACCAGAGGCTCACTGATGATG
>NW_025194565.1:0-4149 GCF_004010195.1 Chiloscyllium plagiosum | reverse complement strand
ACTGCCATACATTTGCCCATTCATACCACTCACTCAAATTCAGTGACGTTTCTCTGAATCCTCGCACCCAGCTTTGTGTCATCTACAAACTGGAATAAATTACGTTTACAGCCGACATGTAAATCAGGTGTATATATTGTGATTGGCTGGGGTCCGAACACAAACCTCTACACAATAGTCACTGCCTGAATCGTGGAAAAAGATAGATTTTCTCCTCCTCTCCCTTACCTGCACTGACACTTCCTGTAATTCCTGTTAGTGCACTTGATATAGGTAGATAGATGAGAAACGTGAGTTTTGAAAAGATGCTCGGTTTGATGTTGTGGATGTGGGTTTGCCTGCTGAGTTGGACGGTTCTGTTTCAGACGTTTCATCACCACACGAGATAACATTATCAGTGAGCCTGCAGTGAAGCACTGGTGTTACGTTCTGCTGTCTATTCATATGTTTAGCTTCATTTGGTTGGTGGTGTGATTTCCAGTTTGTTTTCTCAAAGGATTGTAGATCGAGTGCAAATTGATATGTTTGTTGATAAGAGTACCAGTTGGAATGCCCGAAATATCGACTTTACTTCTCCTCGGATGCTGCCTGACCTGCTGTGCTTTTCCAGTGCTGCACTTTTTGACTCTGATCTTCAGCATCTGCAGTCCTCACTTCATCTCATACGACAGCAGGAATACAACTCAATTCCCGAATGCAGCAAGAAGGTGTATACCTTGAATTACCTCACAAAACTTAAAAGCCAACATACTCCCTCACTAAGCAACAAACCAATCAAACTCTTCCTTAATGGGCATTGGCACCTCAGATAATTTTCATCACTGGATTCTGGAACTGGACAGGATTCCTGGTGCAGTGTGATTGTGACTGCATATCAATGAACCTGTGTTTCCTGGATTTCCAGATTTTTACTCTGTTCCTGACACTGTGATTATTTGAAGGTGCATTCTCTCGGGAGCATTATTCAGCATTTAAAACCGAGATGTTCCTTTCCTGGGAATGTTATGTTGGGGAAAATGTACAGAGACCTTTTCTCTATATTGTACCGCGCCGTATCTTTCTTGGGAGTGCTTCGTAGAGTACATTGTAAATGGAGTGTAACTTAGAATCAAAACCAGTGCTGTCTCTGAGTGTGTTTGCAAGGGGAGTGTCCAGTGAAATATGCTCTAAATTAATTGAAGACCATCCATTCAATTCACTTTTTGAATCCCTTGATAAAAGAGATCCACTATCTGACTCTCACGATGAAGGCCCTGTTAGTACAGATCCACTCTCGAACTGTCCCTGTGAACTCCCTATTATAGCAGATCTACTGTCTCCGTGTCCCTGTGAATTTTCTGTTCATACAAATCCAATCGCTGACTCTCCCTGTTAACTTTCTCTCAGGACAGATTCACTTCCTCTACATGTGAAATCTCTGTTCGTGCAATCTGTTCGTTGACTCTTGCAGTGGCCACTCTGACAGCACTGGCCCACTCTCTGATTGTCCCTGCAAACTCGCGGATAATACAGACCCACACCCTGACTCTCCCTCTGTACTTTCTTCCAGTACAGACCTACACTCTGACAGTCGATGCGAACTCACTGTCATTGCAGAGTCACTTTGATATGAAATGTTGGAGCTAACTGTATCATCTTAGTCAATAAATCTGTTACGGATGATCCAGTCACTGTGTTTGGACAGTGGGCGTTGCATAATCACCTAATCATATCATTTGGAAACCACCATGTAAGCATGGTAAACCATTCCCCCGGATGTCCCCTCTCATTCCCCCAGATCTGCAGTTGAGTTTCTTCCAGGAACTGACGGAAGAAATGTCCTCAGTTTTCCCCAAAAATCTCAATTAGTTGTGGAAACATTCAATGCACATTATAAACTTTAGGATGTGGTTATGATATGCTACCACACTTGCTGACCCGAATAGCCCCCATATGTGCTCTCTGATAGTACAGACCCACTCGCCGATTGTCAGTGTGAACTGTCTCTCAGTGCAGATCCACTCTCTGACTTTCCCTTTCTCTAAACCGTCTATATTCCTCTCTTGTCCTCCCTGTTACCCCGAATTGTTTGTACACGTGATCTCTTGTTGGGCCATTCCGCCTTGCGTCATCTACGCAGTGACATTTGAGTTCACTTTGGATCAGGTCACTGCTGGTAACCCTTGTTGTTACGTTTCTAAGTTCCTAATCCTAAATGGGGATTGACCTCATAAAAACCTCTGCAGACGTTTTTATTTTGTTTCTGAAAGGGCGCTACAACTAAGTACATAATATGAAGTAGATACTTCTTCTATGTAAGACATGAAAAGCTCTCTTTCTGTTATTAGACTGCGAGCAAAATGCGGCAACTGTAAGTCAATTGTACATAAGTGCGCACTGTTCAGGAAGGCTTTTGCAATATTTTTGATACAATGGCCAATATAGTCCCAAGTCACGATGTTTTGTGCAGCACAGTGGATGATTTGCGGGTGATGGTGTTCCCTTGTATCTGCGAACCTTATTCTTCCAAGTAGTAGGGATTTCAGACAACACTAAACTAATTACATTTAGTGTCTATTCTGCAGTTGATAACCCAACATCAAAGGATGATTTGGAAATTCCCATCTTGGCAGCCTGGATGTATTGCTGCAGCGCCTCTTGTCCAATGTTTGCCTTGCAGCCACAGTGTGTTGGTGTCGAAGGAAATCAGTATTTTGTCTTGGGTCAAGATCTTCCTGAGTACTGATGTCTAACTTCCATTTTTTTCTGTTTTTACTTTCATTTCACTGATGATTACGGTCCTGGCCTGTGCAAAGTGAGGTCTACCTCATTGTTATGGCAACAGCAGGTCTATTTGTGGTGATCCTCGAACTGCTATTGAGGCATATTCCTATTCGTTCTCGAGAAGAATTTAATTTCCTGGAGCGTATGGATGTGTGCAACATTCACTCTGCCCCACTATTTGCAGCAACTGACTGCTCTGTCTGGATCACGAAAGCATTCACCATCGGTCAATTTCTGGTTGCTTGTTGCCAGAAGTGAACAATAAACAGTGTACCGAGAAAATGCAGAATACATGATTTTGGAACAGTGACAGTGCTGAATTTATTAGAAAATATGACCTGGCATTTTATGCACCTGAAAATGTGTAATTTTCTACATGTTTTCTTTTTGTCCAGGACTGAATGATTCTGTTATTATTCTGACATTCGCTGCATTCTCACCCTGTCTGTATTTGCCCTGATTTTGCCGCTCAACGTTTACACGATCAGATGCATTTTTTTTGCATACAAGCCTTCGGAGGAGACTCTGGGCTCACAGCAATGGGTAGGATCCTAGAGACTCTGAGACGCAGAGCCCAAGAAAATCTTATGTTTTACGATTTGTTCTTTTACCCCTTTTCATCTCCTTGTGGCCAAACGTTACGGTGAGATCACTCCTTAAGCAGGTACAAAATCAAGGTTATTTGATGTGTTTGCCTTTGGACATCCTAGAATTTGAATTCATTCTCCAGCGCCTGGCTTGCTGCACAAACACTGGGATCTATGCCATTGCCCAAGCTATGTTCAGGGCACAATTGAAGGATGAGGTGAGATATCCCTTCAACCTAAGCGCTCAATTAGTTAAGCAGTGAAAGGAATTGATTTCGTTATCAAAACTCAATGAGAATCCAATTTTGAACAATAGATTTCCACGTATGGGCCCTTTGATCCCAGTCATACCCATAGTATAAAGCCTCTGGCACGGTGTCACTGTGAGAACACTGGGAATGTGATGAGTCCGCTTGAGTCAGTGTTGTGAGCATCCAGTCAGCTGGCAGTATAAGATATTGAGGTG
This sequence comes from Chiloscyllium plagiosum, assembly GCF_004010195.1. Lineage (NCBI taxonomy): Eukaryota > Metazoa > Chordata > Chondrichthyes > Orectolobiformes > Hemiscylliidae > Chiloscyllium > Chiloscyllium plagiosum. The sequence goes on along the minus strand of NW_025194565.1, from coordinate 333 downwards.
GTACATTAAGAACAAAGAACAAAGAAAAAAACAAAATTTACAACCCAGGAACAGGCCCTTCGGCCCTCCAAGCCTGAGCCGATCCAAATGTACTGTCTCAACCTGTCGCCAAATCCTAAGCATCTGTATCCCTCTGTTACCCACCTACGCATGCATCTGCCCAGACACATCTTAAATGATTCTACCGTGCCTGCCTCAACCACCTTAGCTGGCAACGCGTTCCAAACGCCCACCACCCTCTGTGTGACGTATTTGCGACGTATACCCCCCTTAAACTTTCCACCTCTCACCTGGGTAGCGTGACCTCTCATTATTGAATCCTTCACCCAGGGA
>NW_025194564.1:0-4149 GCF_004010195.1 Chiloscyllium plagiosum | reverse complement strand
TCTCAGATGCATTGCTGGTAATATAAACACAGTGACGGTGTAATGCCAATACCAAGTTTAAAGTCTTTTTCTCCACCATTGAACATTTCTGTTGATGAACGTTCGACTTCCCAGAAAAATAACTGATGGGTCTTTCTATTCCCTCATCATCCTCCTACAGGAACACCGGACCGACACCCACATCACTGGCATTGATAACCACCTTGAAAGTCTTCATATCATCGAGTGTAGCTAATACTGGGGGCAGTGTTAACACAGTTGTTAGGCTGTAAAATGCCTCTTGCCAGCCCTCTGTCCACTGAGAGTTCTTGCCCTTGACAATTCGGTGAGTGGAGCAGCCACACTGCTTAAAGTTTGGCACAAACTTTCAGTAAAATCCAGTCAATCCCAGGAACTGTAGTAATGCATATTTCTTTTTTGTTGACGGTGTGGAACATTCCCGAACTACTTTTGTTTTTGTATCTCATGGGGCCATTGGTCCATGTCCAATAATGTGACCCAGGAATGTGACTTCGGCTTTCTCAAATTCACTTTTATCTAGGTTTACCAACAATCCTGTCTTCTGAAGTCAATCAAACAAGACCGCTAAATGCTGTAAATGTTCCTTTCATGAGTGACTAAAAACCACCAGGTCATCAATGTACACCACATAGTTAGGTAATCTGGCAATGACCTTATTATCTGTCTCTGAAATGTGACTGGATCGTTTTACATACCAAATGTGACAACTTTGAGCGGATATAGTCCAATTGGCGTTATGAAAGCTGAAATTGCCTTTGCTCTCTCTGACAGAGTTCCTTGCCAGTAGCCTCTGAGCAAATCTAACTTATAAATGTAATTAGCTTCTCCCACCTTTCCGACACAGATCTTCAAACATGGAATTGGATATGCAACAGTCTTTGTAATGAAGTTGACTAGGTGATAGTCCACACATCTCCATTGGGTAACATCTGGCTTTGCCACCATAGCTATACATGAGCTCCAATCACTGTGACTCACTTCGATTATGCCATCTTGGAGCGTGTGCTCTATCTCCTTCTGAATCAGTGCCAACTTTAGAGGGGAATGCCTTTCAGGATGTTGCTTAATCAGAACAGCATCTCCTGTGTCTTCATCACGCACAATTATGTTCGTACTTCCCAGTTTATTTCCGCATTTCAGGTCACTATGATTTTCTTGTGGAAGGTAACTCAGTAATTTATCCCAATTTTTGACAACTTTATCATTGTTCAACTTGATATAGGAATGTCCAATTCAGAATCCTCTGAACTTGGGTCTTCCTTCTGTGATGTAATCATTAACACCTTCTCCTCTTGCTTTCCTTCTCTATCAAAATACCTGTTGAGCATATTCACATGATACACTCTGTGAGATTTCATCCAGTCTCGAGTCCGTACCAAGTAGTTCACCTCATTCAATTCCTTCCCAATTTGATAAGGTACACTAAAACATGCTTCTAAAGGCTCAACTGTTACTGGAAGTTACACCAATACCTTATTCCCAATTGCAAAATTGCGAATTTGTGATTTCTGATCCACTTCCTGTTTCATTGTATGCTGCGATACTTTTAAATGCTGTTGAGCCAACTCTCCAGTTCTATTTAATCGTTCCCTAAAATTTGACACATTGTCCAAATGGGTGGTCTCTGAATTCTGACTGATTCATTTCTCCTTAACCAATGGTCATGGTCCTTTTACTTCATGCCCACAAATTTATTCAAATAGTCTGAATTTGGTCGATTCATTCCGTGCGTCTCTGGTCACAAATAGTTCAAAAGGAATTTCCTTATCGCAATCATCTGGATTATCCTGACCATAAACCCTCAACATGGTCTTCACTGTTTGATACCATCTCGCTCATGCTCACTGTGATTCCGAATACTACACAGTAGATTTGAATTGCTTTATTCCAAAGTTATCCATCACCTGCTTGAATAGTTCGGATGTGAGGTTTGATCTGTCTGGATCTCTATTGGTAGTCCGTACCTAGTTAAAAAATAAGTTTTTTTTCTAGAACTCTTTTAGCTGTGATGCTGCATAATGGGTCTGCCTCGGGAAATCTACTTGACACATCCATTACTGTTAATTAATACTTATTCCCACTTTTTGTTTCAGATAGGGGACCTACACAATCTATCAAGACTCTTGTGAAAGGTTCCTGAAATGCAGGAATAGGTATTAAAGTTGCAGGTTTTATGACTGCCTGTATGACATATTTGAGACGTCTGGCAAAATTCAACTACATCTTTGTGTAGTCCAGGCCAGTGAAAATATCTTTGTGTTTCAGCCTGTAATGTCTTCACCCCGAAATGATCTCCAAGTGGTAGCTCATGTGCCACTCGCAGCACCTCCTTTCTATACCCACCAGGAAAAACAATTTGATGAATTTCTGTCCACGTCTGATCTGCTTCAGTGTGTGCTGATCTCCGTATCCGCATTAAGACATCATTTGTTAAGTAATAACATACAGGAATACGTTCATTCTCTTTCTTTCTAAATATTTTTTGATATAACTTTTGTAACTCCTCATTTTTCTGCTGTAATTCAATCAGCTTAGCAGAGCTAAAAATACGTTCATGTTTTCCTACTTGCTCCTTCTCTGTTCCACTTATCTGATCAAAAAGAATAACTCGGATAACTCTACGTCAGCTTCCTTATCTGTGCTTTTATCCTGCTTAAACCTGTGCATCTGTGATCTTCTGGTCACGCAATCAGGGGAAATTCCTGGATAAACATTCTCCAAGTCTTCAGTTGCCTGCATCTCCACTGGCATTTCAACTAGAGTAGGCAGCACGCCTACCAGTGAATTAGCTGTATCATTTGCAAGGACCAATTTTATTCCTGGAGCTGAGAGTTAGGGGTCTAGTACTCCTACCACAGTTTCTCCCCTCTTTTCTGGACTCTCTAGCCTCACTTTACATAACTGAGCACTTTTTTCCTCATTATGAATTCCTGCTACCAACACATTTTCTGGCAATAATTTCTCAAGAGTGCATAAATCCTCACCCCTCAGCCTGACAGACTGAAAAGATCCTCTGTCAATTAATATTGGATCCTCCTTTCTAATTACTCCTGGCCTATGTGAATAAACCTTACCCTTTCATGCAAGTTTTTTATGCAGATTTGGCACGTCCACTATCATCTCGTACACTCTGAGGCAGTTGCCGACCTTCCCTTATGCGTTTTGTTACGAGTCTAACAAAACTCCCATGCTTGTCTAGTTATCCTACATCTGGTTTTCTCCCAGCTCACCAACACTGTGATTTTGTGTGGCCCAGTTTATTACAATTAAAACACCATAGTATTTTAACTTCTTTGTCCCCCCCTCCCCCCAAGGTTTTCTTTATTACTGTGGTAAATTATCCTTATGATCTATGCTGTGATCTATCTTTCCCTTTGCACGTGAGCATATATCTTTGCTCCAACTTCTGTCCCTCAGAGACCAGAACTGGTTCTGGAAGCCAAACCAAGTTTGTGGACCAGTTCATAATCATCAGCCATTTCAGCAGCTAACCTTGCTGTTTACACTCTCGCTTGAATTTTAAAGCTCTTATCCAACTATCGAAATTAGTCTGTGTGATCCTTACAAACTCAGTGTAGGTTTGACTAGGATCCCTCATTAGAATCCTGAAAGGTTGCCTAAGCAGATAATTTTTTTAACCTCCTCATACTCCCCAGATACCTCCTCTGACAGGGATGTGAATACCTCAATAGTCCTACCTACAATTTTCTTTTGGATCAACAAAGCCCACATTGCCTCTGGCCACTGCATTTGTTTCGCCAACTTTTCAAATGAGATGAAAAGGGCATCACATTCTTCTCATCAAACTGAGGCAATGCTTGAACATACTCAAACAAATTCTCACTAGGCTTCTGACTGCCAGGGGCTTGTTTACCCTCACACTCTTCCAGACTAAGCGCACCCTCAGCCGTTATCTCCAGCCTTTTACACTAACTTTCCTTTTTAAGTGTTAGTTTTTGCTATTCAAATGCTCTCTCTTTCTCTCTCCCCTGTTGTCATTCTTTCTTTTTACTCTCTGTTCTGCTGCGCTCTTCTCACCCCCCCCCCCCCCCCCCTTCTGCATTTTATCTTAAGTCAAATGTTTCATTTTGGCCGCCCATTCCTTACCTCTCGACGTTAACTCAAGAT
>NW_025194563.1:2726-4148 GCF_004010195.1 Chiloscyllium plagiosum | reverse complement strand
GTGTGGTGTAGAACACATTTGGCACATTTGCCTAAATCATTCAGAGCATTGAGTATAGGAGTTGTGGTGGCATGTTGTATCTGTACAGGATGTTGGTGAGGCCACTTTAAGAATACTGCATACAACTCGGTTTCTGCAGAAATGACTTACACGGATGTTCCAGGACTGGAGGTCTGATTAGGGAGAGATGGATTAGTTTGAGGTGCTTTCTCCTGGAGTGTCAGAGGTTGAGGGGTGACATTATAGAGGTTTATAAAACCATCAGAGGCATGGATATTCTGAACAGCCATGTTCTGCTCCCCAGGCTAGGGGAGTCCAGAACAAGAGGGCATAGACTGAAGGGGAGAGGGCGAATGATTTAGAAGGGACACGAAGGTAAATGTTTCACACAGAGAGTGGTGTGTGTACAGAAAGTGCTGTCAGAGGAAGTGGTGAAGGCAATTACAATAGCACAATTAAAATATATCTGAAAGAGAAGGGATATTGGCTAAATGCTGGCAAATGGGACTGGATCAGATTTGATATCTGATCGGAGTGAACAGGTTGGACTAACGGGTCTGCTTTCGTTCTGCATGACACTCTGATTCTATAAGAGGGATGATGAAAAATTCTGAAAGATCCTTTCAAGTCGGAATTCTCTTCACTGGAAGTTTATCGTGCCTCTATGTTCACAATGATTGAATGCTGCGTTAGTTAAATATTTGACAGAGAAGTGAGTCATGCATATTGGGATGCAGTCAGGAAAGTGGGGCTGAGACCCCAACCTGATCAGCCACAATCTTACTGTCTGGTGGAGAAGGGTCGAAATATCTAATGGCCAACTCCTGCTCCTCAATCCCATGTTTCTGTGTTCCGTTCAGCCACTCAAACCTGCTAGACTGTAACAGTTGGAGGCCACTTACTCCTATAAACTGGTGCACAGAAACAGAGAAGATCATTCAGCCTCTCAAGACTGTCACACACGTTTTGAGGTGATTTATGAAATGTAATGAAAGGGGCCCCTCATCTCTCTTTACAAAACTTCCCCTATCTGCAACTTGTGCTTCATTTGTTAGTCATGTTGTAGAACCAGATTCACAGTGAATACAGTCCACATACCTCACCAAGCAATGACTCACAAAATCGTCTGGTCTCCCTGACTGCAATATGCAATACCAGAACATTCATGAAAATAACACCCACTAACTTTCCAATAACAGAATGTGAGAACATCCGAAACAAGGGCAGGTCGTTCGCTCCCCAGCCTGACTTGCCCTTCACGAAGATCATGACTGATCTGCTCTTGGTCTCAAATCCTCTTTCATACCCAATTCTTCATTGTCCTCAACTCTTTGACAGATCAATATCCATCTATTTCCTCTTTAAATACTTTCAGTCATCGAGCTCCCCGAACACTCTTGAGAAGAGAAATCCTGACATTCA
>NW_025194563.1:0-2591 GCF_004010195.1 Chiloscyllium plagiosum | reverse complement strand
TGTGTGTACAGAAAGTGCTGTCAGAGGAAGTGGTGAAGGCAATTACAATAGCACAATTAAAATATATCTGAAAGAGAAGGGATATTGGCCAAATGCTGGCAAATGGGAGTAGATCGAATTTGATATCTGATCGGAGTGAACTGATTGGATTAACGGGTCTCTTTTCATTCTGCATGACACTCTGATTCTATAAGAGGGATGATGAAAAATTCTGAAAGATCCTTTCAAGTCGGAATTCTCTTCACTGGAAGTTTATCGTGCCTCTATGTTCACAATAATTGAATGCTGCGTTAGTTAAATATTTGACAGAGAAGTGAGTCATGCATATTGGGATGCAGTCAGGAAAGTGGGGCTGAGACCCCAACCTGATCAGCCACAATCTTACTGCCTGGTGGAGAAGGGTCGAAATATCTAATGACCAACTCCTGCTCCTCAGTCCCATGTTTCTGTGTTCCATTCAGCCACTCAAACCTGCTAGACTGGAGCAGTTGGAGGCCACTTACTCCTATAAACTGGTGCACAGACACAGAGAAGATCATTCAGCCTCTCAAGACTGTCACACACGTTTTGAGGTGATTTATGAAATGTAATGAAAGAGGCCCCTCATCTCTCTTTACAAAACTTCCCCTATCTGCAACTTGTGCTTCATTTGTTAGTCATGTTGTAGAACCAGATTCACAGTGAATACAGTCCACATACCTCACCAAGCAATGACTCACAAAATCGTCTGGTCTCCCTGACTGCAATATGCAATACCAGAACATTCATGAAAATAACACCCACTAACTTTCCAATAAAGATGTTCACCATCTCAGTCCTGGGTCAGCTCTGTGGGAGATCCTCAGGGTAGCTTCCTCTTCACAAACATCTTTAGCTGCTTCATCAATGCCTCCCCGCCCCCACCTTCCCCACCATAATATCAGAAGTGGGGATGGTCACTGGAGATTCCACTATGTTCAGAACATTTTGTCCCCGTCAGCTCCTCAACCAGCTTGTGTCCATGTGCAGCAAGACCCAGACTCCTTTGAGACTTCTGCTGTTAAAGGTTCTTTAACATTCATGTAACAGCACTGCCTGACACTGCGCATTGCCACAGTAAAATAAGTGTTCATTCAGCAATAACGCTGGTTTCACAGGAATATGAGGAAGCCATTCAGCCTATTGACACTATTGGAGAAGAAGAGGGACAACCCATTCATTGCCTCAAACCTATTACTCAGGAAGCGAAGGTGTATAGTGTGATGGTAAACAGCAGAGCCCGTCGAAAATATTTGAAGGCAGTAGCCTGGACTCTAATGTTTTCTTATTTTAAAAGAAAATGTAAAGTTTCTGTTCCAGATGCAATGTGACTGATCGAACTACTCGGTGGTAAGCAAAATAACATCTATTTCAACACGAAAGATGAAATAAAACCAAAGAAAGAGGAATTTAGAACAACATAATTATATTGGACAACTTAACAGAATCATATAATTACGAGCTATTGCTAATGAACTATTCCAACATAGTAAACTCCCATGAACACAGCCCTTGGCAAAAAGGAAAATTCAGACACAGAATATCACAAATATTTCTCAAATTCAGGAAATGAAAACAGCATCAAGAGAAAATTCAGAGAGAGTAGCAACCAGGAGACATTCACTGACGCTTCCAACTCCGTGGAGACCGCGATAATTTTTGATGTTACTGAGAAATCAAAACCCAGAGATCCTAATCTGTGAGAGCTGGCCACACCCATTCAGGTTGAATTAAGATTAACCTAAGGCCTCGCCAGATGTCCACTCAAGTGATCTGATATAGCCAGCTGGGTAACAAACATTCAATCTCTCTCTTAAAAGAAACCAGGACAAAATAACCTCTTAAAGCTGCAGCATTGTCACACTTGTCAGCACATCGAACTGTCAAATGGGAACTTGGGGTAATCCAGTCAGGCCCTTGGCCCTGTCCAATCGGACGAGAACGAAGCCAGTCTGCCCCTTGAGCCAGTTACACAGGAACAATAGGAGGCCATTCCCACCTAAATGCATTTACACGGGGGTAGAATGAGGTAATTTATGCTGATTCCTGATGAATTTCTTATGCCCAATACGTCGATTCTGCTGCTCCTCGGATGCTGCCTTACTTGCTGTGCTTTTCCAGCAATCGACGCTCTACTCTGTTGTCCATCATCGGCAGTCTTAAGTGTCTCCTAACTGATGCTCTAACATGATGAACAAGTGGAACAGAGCCTGCACAGACAGACTGCTCCACGTTGTTCCTCTTGGCTCCATTGCTCATGATACACACGTGGGACTTTAACGTAGTTTTCTAGTGTTGAGAAGGGAAGCCATATGTCTTATGTGAAGTCTCAAGAAGGCACCTTCCATCTCCGAGAAGACAGCCTGGTGTTCTCTATGCAGGGCAGAAGCTGGTGAGAATGGCTACATGTTTCAGATGGAAGGTATTGTGGTTGCTGTTGGGGATTGTGAGCAATATGACGTTCAGTACGGGTTCACACGCCGACTGCACAATAACGTTAATTAAGGCATATAAACTATTAGGAAAGCCACGTTAGACTAATGAATGGACTCTCTAAGTTCAAATAATGCTGA
>NW_025194562.1:0-4148 GCF_004010195.1 Chiloscyllium plagiosum | reverse complement strand
TAATTTGATATTGCCTTCACCTATATTCAATTAGTTCAATTTTCAAAGTTCCCTGGTAATGCATCCTTTAGAAGAGACTCTTGTTTTGTTCTGACTGCTTCTTTGGTGCTCAGCAGACTGCAATTTCCTGCTGACTCCCTGCCTCCTTTGGAAATATTATGGTCATATTTGCTTCTTTCAAATCTGAGACTTTGGTCATGAAAACCATCACTTCCTGTCTTAATCTGTTAAGTAGTTGATTTTCCACAATCATACAGACAGAGATGTATGGAATCTCTACCGTCAGAAATAAAACACCGTCGACGTTAGTCCCACGTTCCGACACAAGACCCGTTACCGTGAAGGTTATGATACTCTAGGTGATCACCCAAATATTTTTTAACCATTTTTTGTGACGACTGCATAGTCATGAAGTGCATTCCAAATCCACAACATCATCTGGGTGAAAACAATCCTCGAACCCTCTCTGATCCTCAAAACCTTCACTTTCAAAATCTATTCCCTACTTCTTGATCCTTTGACTCAAAGGATTAGCTGCTGTCTATTTATTCTGTCCATTCTCCAGGCACTGACATATTCCAGGCACTGACCACCTTCTGCGTGAAGAACTTTCTGAGCATGTCCTCCAAAACATTATCACCTCTCAGCTTGAACTCGTGACCCGTAGTAATTGAGCCCCCACTTAGGGAAAGAAAGCATTTTGCCATCCATCATGGTTGCACCCCACATGATTTTGTAGACGTCAATCAGGTCCTTCGTCAACCTCCGTCTTTCTCATGAAAACAATCCAAATCTACTCATCCTCTCGTCATAGCGAGCGTCGCCAAACAGACAACAAATGGTGAACATGCTCTGCACCCTCGCCAAACCATCCACATCCTTTTGTTAATGAGATGATCAGAACTGTACACAGTATTCCAAATGTGGCCGAAGCAAAGTCTTGCACAAACATGACAAAGCCTCCCAACACTTCTACTGAATAAATTCCAACAGATTCCCTCCTGTGGATGACAATTCATTACAGTAGTTCACCACTTTCTCTTTTCTTCTCTTCTTAAATCTTTGGAATGCAAGAAGGAAACTATACCGTATGCCTTCTTGATCACTTTATGGAACGCGTTGCCACTTTCAGTGCAAAATGGAACTGAACTCCCAGATCTCTCTGTGCATCAATTTTCCGAGGTATTTTCCATTTCTCATATAGTTCGCTCTTGAATTGGATTTTCCAAATTGCACCACCTCACATTTGCCCGGATTGAACTCTGCCTGTTATTTGTCTGCCCAACTGTCCAATCCATGTTATATTCTGCAGCATGACCTGACAGTCTCCATAATTATCTGCTACTCCAACAATCTTACTGTCATCTGTAGACTTATTCATCAGACTACCTAGACCGGCCTTCAGATCATTTATGTATATCACTTACAACAGAGGCCCCATCACGGATCCCTGGGGAACACCTCGAGTCACAGTTTTCCATTTTAGGAAACTCCCTTCCACCACTACTCTCTGACTCCTACTACCCAGCCAGATCACTATCCAGCTATCTCGTACATCCTGGAACCCATGGGACTTTAATTTCTGCATTAGTCTATCTTAACAGACGCCTTGTCAATATATATGACATCGACCATCTTTTCCGCACGTTCAATTTCGTCACTTTGTGCAAGAATTCTACTAAGTTTGCTAAGACGTGGCCTTCCCTGCATAAAAAAACAGGGACGTACTTGTGCAGGGTCAGTCTGTGCCTTAACCTGGAGTCAAATTCTTTCTTATTTTCAAAGTAGGACATTAAAAATGCCATTGTGATTGCTTGTCCACAGAAATGTGTGTTTTTCAACAAATGGAATGTATGCACAAACTTGCAAATGCAAATTCAACAAATAAATTATTATGTGTGTGTCTGTGTGCGCGTGCGTGTGTGTGTGTGCGTGAAAGAGAGAGAGAGATAAATGGAGAGTGTGAAATGGGGAGACATTGAGAGAGAGAGTGTGTGTGCATGTGTGTGACAGAGAGCTCGGGAGTAATCTGTATGTGTATGTTTGTGTACTTGTGTGTGTGTAAGGGTGAGAGTGAGTGTATGTGTGTGTCGAGGTGAAAACCCAGACAGACATGGCAGATCTATTCCCCCCCACACAAACTCACTCCTTGTTTTCAGAGTTGCCCACCCCTGCAGCCTCTGCTCCATTCGCTGTTCATTTTGCAGACGCAGATGCTGTAACTACAGTCCCCTTGCTGCGTCCAGAGTTGCGACACTAAATCCTCTGCTCTCCCTGAATGCCTGAGGCAATTCAGAGCACAACCTGCAGCAAAACAAATCCAGCACCTCCACTAAACTTTCAATAACAGGTGTCAGTCAGCAGCCCCTCAGCTACAAGTTAGATGCCTGGTCCTTTACAACAGTACTCGAGATGCTTCCGCGTGTGACTGGTCGCACGATCAGCTGAGAAGGACCAACACAGGCATTCAATGATAGACAAAGACCAAGCTACAAAGACGTGTCTCAAAGATGCTGAGCCTCCCTATCCAATATGGAGCACCACATGGTACTCGCCAGGAAGTGAACAACAGCCCCACACAAACAATCTCACTGTTTTTGAGCTCGATAATGCCAACACTCAATACACAGGGGAGACAGAAACCAAAGCCAGTGAAAGGTAGAAAGGGGTAGAAGGATTCACATTCAAGACAGAAAGAGACAATTAAGGTAAGCATACCACATGTTGTTGAAATATGGCGAAACAGACAAGAGAGTTGGTCTAAATAGAGTAATGAGACTTTCGAGAGTCCAATCACACGAAAGAGAACGTTGAATAAAGGCAATGCCAGATCAGCTGGAATAACTTGTTCCTTAAAATTCTGAATCTACCTCACAGGAACAGCTCAGACAGTATAAACTGGGACAGCTCAACATGGAGAGCTGTGCAGACTATGCCAGTGTATTGCTCATTAAGCTGGACTATGTACCCAGCATTAGGCGTATTCCCAGCATTTGCCAGTGTATTGCTGCGCCGCTTGCACTCGGGAACTGACAAGCACAGGAAGGTTTGCAGCCCATACTACTAATGACAGTAAAAGGGTCTCCTACAGGTTTGTGTCTCAGCATCTCCATGGATCAGCACAAGGCAAGGGGTTTTAAGTGTGAATGTCTGTGCGTGTGTCCGGAACAATGATAGATGTGAAAATCATGGTCTGAGAGAAAACGTGCATGGATGAAATCAGTTAAAAGATGAACAACTGTGGAGTTCGATTAATGGACAGAGAGAGACGGTGCGACTTTACATGGATTGCGTCATGATGTGCTTAAGAATCTATAAGTAAACCCAGTAACAATGTAGATCACTGTGCACAAGAGTAATGAATGAATGGGGATTTTGTTATGAGTTCAGATACGAGCTGTGGAGTATCGATTCTGATTTGTTTCTGCAGAGTTGAAGCTGGGTGTGTCAGTGGCAGATTATTGCCATCATAAAGACAGCATTTCATAGATCAGCAATCAAATAGCAGATGGGATGTGACAGCGAAGTATCGTCAGAAGAAGTCAGATATTAACCACAGATGGGATTGAGTCGGAGGAACGAAATAGCGTTTGCAACCAGAAGAAACGACAGTGGTCTCCATGCTCCCAATATTTAGCTAGCAAGGGCAGTAGTACAATGAATTATGGCTCACAGCTGAAACTCGGTAAATCAGTATAGAGACTCATGAGAAACACTGCCAGAAGCAAACAGGGAGAGAGTGAAATAGCAAGTTCATTGATGCAGTTAGTAATGGTTTGTAAGGTGAAAATCTGGATTCAGAGTCTTAGCAGGAGAAAGGACAGTGGCAAGGATAGTAGAAACAATTAAAAGAACAGTGTTATAGTCAAACATGAATTGTAGCCTTCATGATTGAACTTACCAGAGACACCGACGAAAGCCAGGATTGGATAATAAAAATATTGAATAATGTAAAGTGCATATAGGGTCCGCCGTAAAAATGTGGAAAAATTCCAAACATCCCAAGATAAACTCCTGTTCATTCTTACAATATTTCAATCTACCTTGCTCAACTCCTGAACCAATGTTATAATATTTCAATCACTTGTACTCAGGTTCGGATCTCTCCTCCCGCACTCTCTGGAGCTGCTGTTCCCTATATATTCTGT
>NW_025194561.1:0-4148 GCF_004010195.1 Chiloscyllium plagiosum | reverse complement strand
CTTCACTTTGAGGTCGCCACTGATGATGTTACCGAGCCAGGTAATGAAACGTCTGGATACCAAGCTGCAGCTCAGTGAGTAAACCTCTACCCCATTTCCAAAAGATTTTCTGTTGCTTCCGCTGTGGAGACACAAGCAACATTTTTACCTCGAACAGAGAAGGCCTCTGTCACGTAGCGACCACGTGAGAGGCTGACACGGTGTCATATTGGATAAATCACCCACACATGTCCAGAATGTTCTAGAATCAAAATATTTGTTTGGTATTGTCAGTACAGTTTTCTCTCTGGTACGAATCAACAGGTTATGCTGAATGAGGTTACAAAGCTCTGTGACCTCCACATTGTTGAAATAAACTGGCTTCAAACTTTGGACCTGGATAAGACACAACTTTGGGAAATAACTAACATGATAGTGGAGTGACTTGGCCCTCCCTGTGACGTCTCTGCAGATCCAGACAATTGGTGAATGCAGTGTCTTACACCTTGTCCATTGTGGGGATACAAGACCCTCAGATCTCCCTGAACAATCCGAGCAGCTGACAACACAAATCCAAGGTTACCAACCAGCGAACTTCCTCTGACTTTCCAATAACAGGAACAAGTCAAATCTTCACTTACATGGTGCACCCGATCAGTGTTAAAAATATCATCCTCTCATTAGTTTGCATTCCTGGCTAAGCACTGGCAGCCTGCAGTGGTTCAAGAAAGAAGCTCACCAACACCTTATCAAGGGCAACTGCGAAAGGGAAACATATACTGACTCAGAAATAACACTGATGAACCATAGTGAATAAAAGAAGATGACCACACTCAAGGAATAGAAACAGAGGAAACATAACTCACTTTAAAGAGGGACATATACTGACCTTGGATGATACACAGGAATATGGGAAAAAGTGAAAAATCAGTGATATTGAGCTCAAATTTTAATTCCATCCCAGATGATTATCAACAATTCCTTTCCTGATTCCTTTTTCTTTCTCTCTATTTCTTCATATATTAGATCACTTCACCAACACGCATTACACTATTTCCCAGCAACTTTTAGACCTGACCCGTGATCAGTGTACTCAAAATTCTGTTTATCTGTCAACAGAGGCTGCCAAATCTGTCCCGTTCCCCCAGCACTCTGGTTCTTTCTGTTTCAGATCACCAGTACCTTTCTTTGTTTGATTTACCCTTTATTTTGTTATTTTACGGGATTTCAGCATCGCTGAGAAGGGCAGCATTTGATGACCATCCCTAATTTCCGTTGACAATGACCGTTCCACGAGGCAGTATAGAACCAAGCACATTGTTATGGGTATGAATCACTCTTAATCCAAACTCGGTAACAATGTTATATTTTATTACCAAAGGATATCAGTAAAACAGATAGGTTATTAGACAAAATGCTGCTGATTTGATGGTTACAATGCGTGAAAACTGTTCTTTTTAATTTCGGTTCTTATTATTTGAATTTAAGTTCTGCTACCAGCTGTGGTAGAATTTGAAAGTGTCTTTCGTGTAGTGACCTCTGACCCTGAATTATCCATCCAGCGACTTTCCTACTCTGACATATTGTCCCCATTATGAAATAAATTTGAAGACAAGAACAAGTTTGTGATTGAAATATGTGTAACTGGATCAGTGACCAGCAGAGAACTGGAACTGTAAAGTCTGATCTTCACCTTGGCTTAGATCATGGTTTATTCAGAAACCGCACTGATGCAGAGTTGGAGATTCGGGCTATTATGAAACAGGTAGTGGACAGGTATGGTGGTGGAAGATAATTCAAGGTGTAATTCAGTTCAAGATAAAAACGGTGCTTGCTGTCTTCTTCTGAGATATTTGTGAGGAAATGTTCTGAAATATACAGAAAATGAATGGAGTTTATAATGAAACTAAATACAATAGTTTCTTTGTTTACCAGATATGCAAAGCAGAAAAAAAAGAATTTCAACATGGTTTCTGTAATTAATAAATGAGCAGAATTAGAGGGATTTACCAGGAATACCAATAGTAGCGAGGACTGGATAATAACCTGCCTGAATAATCATGAGTACACATCGTATCTGTCTTGGTAAATCTGACTTAGTTCTGTGGAACCAGGAAAGACCTTCGGATAAACGCCTGTGCGTAATTGTAACATTCCAGTCCATTGATCTCAGATTCTGATCGATTGTTGGAATATTCCAGTCGAATGTTCTCAGATTCTGATCTCTCGCCCTGTCTCAGGAGCTGCCGAACTCTGTTGGTGACAGAGTTGATGCATCTCTTTCTACAATGGCATAACACATTGAATACAGAACAACAACCATCAAGAAATAACTCGTTCCGAGCTGGTGCAGAGATGATGGTCTCGGTAACTGCGACCTTTGTTGTAATTTTCACGTGGAATCCTAAACAGAAACAGTGAGATATTCGGCCCATCGAACCTACACTGACCTCTGAAAAGCACTGCACCCAGAACCACCTGCTATCCTATCCATGTATCTCCTCAGGCTATCCTGCCACCTCCCCTATCCCTGTACTCCCATAGCCAACTCAAGTAGCTGCAGATGAGCAATTTAACATGGTCAATTCTCTTAAAATTTACATGTTTGGACTGTGGGAGGAAACGGGAGCAGCTAAAGGAAGCACTTACAAACAAGGGAAGAATGTGAAAGTTCAATACAGACACGAGACTATAAGGGTACATTTTTACCAAGGCCCGTAATTCTATACGACAGCAGCGCTAAGCTTTGAGCCACCGTGCCACCGTGCCACGCTCACAACTGCGTTCCTGTGACAAGGAATACTGGGGAACATGGAACTCTGAAATGCAAACAGAAAATGGTGACGAAATTCATCAGATGACTCAGGATCGAAGAGTGAACCAGAACTGGCATATTGTGTCTGATCTGACTCTTTTCTGAAAAACTCATATTGGTCTCAAAACGTAAATTCTGTTTCTCGCTGCTCAGATGCTGACAGATGTGCTAATGGTTTCAACTGTCTTTATTCTATTGTACTGGACATATATCTGACCTGAAAGTAGATGGTGAAGCTGCCATTTCAGTTGACTCTCAAGCATGTGGTAACAGAATTTGAACGTAAAATTAAAATAAATTATGTTTGACAAATTTCTCAATATCGATAACGTCATGAACTCTCATAACTTGCCATTCAAATGTTGAAATCAGTGGCCATGATGTCGCACAATCAACCCCTTGAAGGTAATCGATTGAAGTGAAAACCCCGATCATGACCTCAATGTCATGTCGTTTCCTCATGTCACTGGGTTCGGATTCATCTAGCAAGTTCTCAAACATTATGAAACATAAAATAACTTGGCATATTTATACAGGACACATTACTCCATGAGTTTTGAACGTACTAACATGGGAAGATTGTATTTGTCAAACCGAATCATTCTGCAGAAGGTGACAGAGAGCTGTCTGAACGATGCACATACGCACACAACTGTTTTTTAGCGACATTTCGAGATGTGTTTAACAACTGATAGTGAATTAACAACAAATTAGTCCCAAGACAGAATGACATGTTACTTGGAAGATAACTTGCAGACGTTTTATTTTTTCACTATTCCCATGACCAGTGCAGAATATTCTCTAATGCGGATTTGTCATAATTTGGTCAAGGTCCTTGATGCCACCTTCCGTCAAGTCCTGCTTCAATGGAAAGGGAGTTTACTCTTATCTCACCTCAAATTACACTGGAAGGTCCATTGAAAGAATAAACAGCAAAAGATGAGAAGCCTGTTTTATTTAATAATGTCCTCAAAATTTTCAAAAGTAAATTGGGCACGGATTTTTAATTCTGCCCGAAGATTTCTGTCCTACTGGCAATAAGATTCTTTGGTTAAGCTTTGTGAAAGAGGGGCAGCAAGAAGCTCAGTATTGGCCAAAACCATTCAGTTCACGGTGCAGCAGTTGTTGGAAAAATATTATTGTCTGTAGCTGTTGGAAATTGATAATTCCAAACTCATCATTCATTGATGACCTGCAGTAGCATAGAAATCAGCAACTTTCAGCATCGAGCTGAGAGCAAAAAGCGAAAGTGATGGTCAGGGTAAGTGGGAGTAATAGGAGAAGTGGAGTGACATACAGTGCAGGAGATGTTAAGGGAGACGGTCAGTGGAAGTGTCTGTAGTAGTAAACCGCG
>NW_025194560.1:1226-4148 GCF_004010195.1 Chiloscyllium plagiosum | reverse complement strand
GTATTTGGAGTCTGTGATTATAGAGGGTACGCTGTCATTTGGGGTCTGTGATTATTAGAGGGTACGCTGGTATTTGGGGTCTGTAATTATTAGAGGGTACGCTGGTATTTGGGGTCTGTGATTATAGAGGGTATGCTGGTATTTGGGGTCTGTGATTATTAGAGGGTACGCTGGTGTTTGGGGTCTGTGATTATTAGAGAGTACTCTGGTACTTGGGGTCTGTGATTATAGAGGGTACGCTGGTATTTGGGGTCTGTGATTATTAGAGGGTACGCTGGTATTTGGGGTCTGTGATTATTAGAGCGTACTCTGGTATTTGGGGTGTGTGATTATAGAGGGTACGCTGGCATTTGGGGTCTGTGATTAGTATTGGGTACGCTGGTATTTGGAGTCTTTGATTATTAGAGGGTACACTGGTGTTTGGGGTCTGTGATTATAGAGGGTACGCTGGTATTTGGGGTCTGTGATTATTGGAGAGTACTCTGGTATTTGGGGTCTGTGATTATTAGAGGGTACGCTGGTGTTTGGGGTCTGTGATTATAGAGGGTACGCTGGCATTTGGGGTCTGTGATTATTATTGGGTTCGCTGGTATTTGGAGTCTTTGATTATTAGAGAGTACTCTGGTATTTGGGGTCTGTGATTATTAGAGGGTACGCTGGCATTTGGGGTCTGTGATTATTATTGGGTTCGCTGGTATTTGGAGTCTTTGATTATTCGAGAGTACTCTGGTATTTGGGGTCTGCGATTATTAGAGGGTACGCTGGTATTTGGGGTCTGTGATTATTTGAGAGTACTCTGGTATTTGGGGTCTGTGATTATTAGAGGGTACGCTGGTATTTGGGGTCTGTGATTATAGAGGGTACGCTGGTATTTGGAGTCTTTGATTATTAGAGGGTACACTGGTGTTTGGGGTCTGTGATTATAGAGGGTACGCTGGTATTTGGGGTCTGTGATTATTAGAGAGTACTCTGGTATTTGGGGTCTGTGATTATAGAGGGTACGCTGGTGTTTGAGGTCTGTGATTATTAGAGGGTACGCTGGTGTTTGGGGTCTATGATTATTAGAGGGTACGCTGGTATTTGGGGTCTATGATTATTAGAGGGTACGCTGGTATTTGGGGTCTGTGATTATTAGAGAGTACTCTGGTATTTGGGGTCTGTGATTATAGAGGGTACGCTGGTATTTGGGGTCTGTGATTATTAGAGAGTACTCTGGTATTTGGGGTCTGTGATTATAGAGGGTACGCTGGTATTTGGGGTCTGTGATTATGAGAGGGTACGCTGGTGTTTTGGGTTCTATGATTATTAGAGGGTACGCTGGTGTTTGGGGTCTGTGATTATTAGAGGGTACGCTGGTGTTTGGGGTCTGTGATTATAGAGGGTACGCTGGTGTTTGGGGTCTGTGATTATTAGAGGATACGCTGGTATTTGGGGTCTGTGATTATTAGAGGATACGCTGGTATTTGGGGTCTGTGATTATAGAGGGTCCGTTGGTATTTGGGGTCCGTGATTATAGAGGGTACGCTGGTGTTTGGGGTCTGTGATTATTAGAGGTCACACTGATCTTATGGTCTGTGATTATTAGTCGAATCTGCAGGATTACTAAACAGAAATTCCTAGAAAATCTCAGCAGGTCCTTAAAGGCTTAGATGGTGAAGAATTTGTGAAACTTGTTCAAAATAATTTTCTTTATCAATATATAAATGTACCTACTAGAAATGGAACAAACCTTGACCTTATGATAGACAATGGACAATAGGTGCAGGAGTAGGCCATTCAGCCTTTCGAGCCTGCACCGCCATTCAATATAATCATGGCTGATCATTCCTAATCAGTATCCTGTTCCTGCCGTATCTCCATAACCCTTGATTCCACTATCTTTGAGAGCTCTATCCAACTCCTTCTTAAATGAATCCAGAGAGTGGGCCTCCACTGCCCTCTGGGGCAGAGCATTCCACACAGCCACCACACTCTGGGTGAAGAAGTTTCTCCTGAGCTCTGCCTTTATTCCTCACGAAGGGCTTTTGCCCGAAACGTCGATTTCGAAGCTCCTCGGATGCTGCCTGAATTGCTGAGCTCTTCTAGCACCACTAATCCAGAATCTGGATTCCAGCATCTGCAGTCATTGTTTTTACCTCTGTCCTAAATGGTCTACCCCGTATTTTTAAGCTGTGTCCTCTGGTTCGGCACTCACCCATCAGTGGAAATATGTTTCCTACTGCCAGAGTGTCCAATCCTTTCATAATCTTATACGTCTCAATCAGATCCCCTCTCAATCTTCGAAACTCAAGGGTATAAAAGCCCAGTCGCTTCAGTCTTTCAGTGAAAAGCCCAGTCGCTTCAGTCTTTCAGTGAAAAGCCCAGTCGCTTCAGTCTTTCAGTGAAAAGCCCAGTCGCTTCAGTCTTTCAGTGAAAAGCCCAGTCGCTTCAGTCTTTCAGTGAAAAGCCCAGTCGCTTCAGTCTTTCAGTGAAAAGCCCAGTCGCTTCAGTCTTTCAGTGAAAAGCCCAGTCGCTTCAGTCTTTCAGTGTAAGGTAATCCTGCCATTCCAGGAATTGACCTCGTGAACCTACGCTGCACTCCCTCAATAGCCAGAATGTCTTTCCTCAAATTTGGAGACCAGAACTGCACACAATACTCCAGGTGTGGTCTCACCAGGGCCATGTACAGCTGCAGAAGCACGTCTTTGCTTCTATACTCAATTCCTCTTGTTATGAAGGCCAGCATGCTATTAGCCTTCTGCACTACCTGCAGTACCTGCATGCTTACCTTCATTGACTGGTGTACAAGAACACCAATATCTCTCTGTACTGCCCCTTTACATAAATTGATTCCATTGAGGTAGTAGTCTGCATTCCTGTTCTTGCCACCAAAGTGGATAACCATACATTTATCCACATTAAACTGCATCTGCCATGCACCTG
>NW_025194560.1:0-1147 GCF_004010195.1 Chiloscyllium plagiosum | reverse complement strand
CAATGGGATCTTGATCAGATGGGCCAATGGGCTGAGGAGTGGCAGATGGAGTTTAATTCAGATAAATGTGAGGTGCTGCATTTAGAAAAGCCAATCAGAGCAGGACTTATACACTTAATGGTAAGGTCCTGGGGTGTGTTGCTGAACAAAGAGACCTTGGAGTGCAGGTTCATAGCTCCTTGAAATAGAGTCACAGGTCAATAGGGTAGTGAAGAAGGCATTTAGTATGTTTTCCTTTGTTGGTCAGAGCATTGAGTAGAGGAGTTGGGAGGTCATATTGTGGCTGTACAGGACATTGGTTAAGCCACTGTTGGAATATTGCGTGCAATTCTGGTCTCCTTCCTATTGGAAGGATATTATCAAAGTTGAAAGGGTTCAGAAATGATTTACAAGGATGTTGCCAGGGTTGGAGGGTTTGGGCTACAGGGAGAGGCTGAATAGGCTGGGGCTGTTTTACCTGGAGCGTCGAAGGCTGAGGGATGACCTTAAAGAGGTTTATAAAATCATGAGGAGCATGGATAGGATAAATAGACAAGGTCTTTTCTCTGGGGTGGGGAGTCCAGAACTCGACGGTATTGGTTTAGGGAGAGAGGGGAAAGATATAAAAGAGACCTAAGGGGCAACTTTTTCACACAGAGAGTGGTACGTGTATGGAATGAGCTGCCAGAGGATGTGGTGGAGGCTGGTACAATTACAACATTTAAAAGGATGGGTACATGAATAGGAAGCGTTTAGAAGGATATGAGCCGGGTGCTGGCAAATGGGGCTAGGTTAATTTAGGATTTCTGGCCGGCATGGACGGGTTGGACCAAAGGTTCTGTTTCCATGCTGTACATCTCTCGGACTCTAAAAGTTAAGGTTCTTAATTAGAATAAGGCAAATTTTAATAGTCTGAACAAAGTACTTTCAGAAGTTGATTGGAGTAGACTGTTTGCAGATAAAGAGACAACTGACATGTGGGACGCTTTGAAATGTATAATAACAAGAGTTCAAAAGCATTATGTTCCTGTTGGAGGGAAAGTTAAATCTGGTAAGAGTAGGGCGCAATGGATGAATAAAGATATTGCGGTTCTAGTTAAGAATAAGAAAGAATCATATATTAGATATAGACAACTGGGATCAAATGGATGTCTTGAAGAGTATAAAA
>NW_025194559.1:2816-4147 GCF_004010195.1 Chiloscyllium plagiosum | reverse complement strand
GACCGACAATAATCCCATTAGGTCCATAGGCTTTGTTGTGACAGTATTTCAATTATTTCTGTATTGTGACATTTCTTGGATCTACTATCCTCCCACACAGTGTATTCCAGATATTTAACACTGACTGGCTGAAAACTATATTCTGAAAATCCACACCAATTATCCTGCCATTCGCATTGAAATCATGATGAATTTTTATTCACATTTCAAATAAGAGGTGAATCTGCAACTTACCTAATCTATCCACAGCCTTCATAATGTTACTGGTTACTCCTCCGGGGTCGCAACTGTAAAGAAATCAAACCTACCCGAACCAATCATTCTTCATAGAGCAAATGCTGCAGCCAGACGAGACAACATCGTTCCAATCTCGTTTGCACCCACTCCACTGCAATCCCATCCCTTACACAGGGCAGAGACAAGACTGCACACAAGCTCTGTCTGTAGCCCAGACAATTTTCAGCCGCATGACGCTCCTGATCTTAAAGTCTACACTACCACTGAAAATGTCAAGTACACCATCTCCCATCTGAAACACTCAATTAAATTTGGATCTGTGGACGAGCGCCCCAAACATCTCTGCTCAAGCAACTGTCAAACACAACATTCTTTTGGTCCATCACAATCTCCTCGTTCTTCAGAACACAAGTCATAGAACAATACAGCGTGAAAATGTCAAGTACACCATCTTCCATCTGAAACACTCAATTAAATGTGGATCTGTGGACGAGCGCCCCAAACATCTCTGCTCAAGTGACTGTCAAACACAACATTCTTTTGGTCCATCACAATCTCCTCGTTCTTTAGAACACAAGTCATAGAACAATACAGCGCAGAACAGGCCCTTCGGCCTTCAATGTTGCGCTGATCTGTGAACTATTCTCAGCTCGTCCCTTTCCCCTATTCCAAAGTCATCCATGTGCTTATCTAAGTATCGTTTAAATCTCCCGAATGTGGCTAAGTTGACAGCATTAGCACGTGGTGCATTCCACGCCCTTACCATTCTCTGCGTAAAGAGTTGTCTCTGACGTCTAAATTAAATCTATCACCTCTCAATTTGCAGTGATGCCCCCTTGTACACGCTGATGTCATTATCCTAGGAAAAAGACTTTCACTGTATACCCTATCTCAACCTCTGATCATTTTGTATGTCTTCATCAAATCCCCTCTTAGTCTTCTTCATGCCAATGAGAACTGGTTCAAGTCTCTCCGCCTTTCCTCAGAAGACCTTCACTCCAGACCAGGCAACATCCCGGTAAATCACCTCTGCACCTTTTCCAATGCTTCCACATCCTTCCCGACTTATGGGGACCAGAACTGTGCACAATATT
>NW_025194559.1:0-2017 GCF_004010195.1 Chiloscyllium plagiosum | reverse complement strand
ACCATCACACTTCAGATAGATATCTATATTCCTTTCCAGGTCTCTTAATTACTTAATTAACAAAGACTGTGGCAATGAAGCTTAATAATCTCCATTTCTGTACCAAACTTGTATTTTTTCCTTCTCTTCCATGGTTCAATGTTTTAACTTCTTGCCGCATTTATAAAACATCTCGTCATGTACCAGGATTCCTGGGGCTCATAATCTTCATTAATGTTTTCATGTGCTATTGCTTAATTACAGAAATGAAATAAACAATGACAAAAAAGATGGAAGATACATGACTATAAACTGATTGAAAATGGGATAAACAGAGATACATAACGTCTTTCAAGAGTTGTTATTAAGCATAGAGATTTTGCTTCATGGAGTCATATGGCACGGAAACAAATCCTTTGGCCAATCTTTCAGGTCGAAGATGATTTCCATGCTAGAGTAATCTCATTTAGCTGTGTTTGGCCCATATCTCTCCAAAGATTTCCTATTTATGTAGCTTTCCAGACGTATTTTAAAATGGTTTAAATGCACTTGGTAGTTAATTTCAAATGAAAACTACGCTATGTGTGAAAAAAAGAGAAGACACTCATGTTCCTTTTAAGTATCTCTCCTCTCATCTTCAAATTATTACTCCTTGTTTTGAACTGTCCTACCCCTAAGGAAAAATGCCCTTTCTGTTCAAATTACCTATGATCCTCTTGGTTTTATAAAGTTCTGTAAGATTTCTAACCTCAACCCTCTGCGTTCCAGAAAAACAAAAGACCCAGCCTATCGACATTCTCCTTATAATTCAAAATCTCTACTCTCGGCAATATGCTTATAAACCTTTCCTGCTTTAAAGCAAAATGATTCGTTGGTCTTAGGCCTTGTTTAGGATTCTGAAAATCTTCCCTCAAAACCCTGAATTTCGAATGAGGAAACAGTAAGTAATTGATGCTGAAACAGAGGTACACTGAAAATAAACGATTTCTACACTGTCAAGGAAATTGCACTGAGCTCAATACCGTTCAAAATATGAACAATCAGCCAACAGTCAGTGAGGAGTTATTGTATGGGCTGCAATAGACTGCATCGTTAGAACACCAAAATAATTTGTTTCTTTTAAGATTAACTTGCAACGTTTTTTGAGGATTTTTGATTGTTGTTGATTTGCTTACTGTAGGCAGACAGTGAAACAATTTATCAATGATTCCAACACGTAGTTACACTCATACTCATGAGGAATCTCCTAATGTCTAAATCTCGCATGTTTCTGAGAAATTTATTGAGCCTGAAATGTTAAACACAGTTTCTCATTCTACTGGCGATTTGTAGTTTATAAGGATTTCCAGCTTTCAAAATTTTATTATTCAATAAATAAGTACCAACGCCAGACCATGAATAACCTAAGCACACGTTTTTTTTTTCAAAACTGTACAATAAAATGACGTTCACAATCTTCACTTAACAAGTTGATGTTTAACATTACGTTAAATGTGACATGAGGTTCATCAGTTACTCTTTGATGGGCAATCATTACGCTTTTCTCAAGTCGCAACAATTGTGGAAATCATTTGAGTTTTGGCATTTTGTCGTCATCATGAGCATAGCAAAGATTTGTTTTGTGGTAACATGTGTGAGAATTGATGATTTCGTGAGACAGAAATGTAATGCCTTCTTACGCGCATAACTGATTCAAGTTATACAGTTAAATAGTGGCCCTGGTGCATCATACAGCACAGAGACATTGAAGTTTTCGTCAACTGGTGGGAGCTTCCAGAATTACATGGAGTTTAACGTTTGCTATCCGCTTGGAAGTTAGTCGTTATGATTTGTAACTCACCAATTTGTATTGAAAATGATTCAATTCGAAAACATTCTGAAAATATTAGCGCTTTACAGATCCAGAAGAAAACGGAGTCCTGTTCTGTGTTTTACATAACTCTGACTGCATGAGGGCAAGTGATCCATGACACATTGGAAACTGCGTTTGATGCCTGCAGCTGTGTGTATAATAAAAAGTAAATATTCCTTCACTTAC
>NW_025194558.1:3559-4147 GCF_004010195.1 Chiloscyllium plagiosum | reverse complement strand
GGGGTGTTCATTTATAGAATAACATGAATGGTGCACAGATGGGAATGTAATCAAGGGGATTGGGGTGTTTTACATTTGGAATAACTGAGAACTCAATACTCTCTCTCATGCACAGTCTCACTATTTTTCTCTCTCATGTAGAATCTCATCATCTGTCCAATACATAATCCCAGTTTCTCACCCTCTCTCAGACACAGTCTCACCATGTTTCCCTCTCATATACAAACGATTTCTCTCCCACATGCACAGTCTCACTGTCTCTCTGTCAAACACAATGTCACTCCCTCATACTCAATCTTGCCAACTCTTTCATAGACAATCTCACTCTCTCTCCCACACACAATCTACTCCAGTATGTTCCCGGCAGCCAATTCATGTTAGCACAGCACAGGTATGGACTTTACAAAGAGGGAAAAGCAAGAAAGACGAGCAACATCAGTACCATTTGTGACTATTGAACATTGGTCCCACACTATCATGTAAAATTCTCTGACCCTTGCCCCAGCCCGACACAGAGGACTGGGCAGATGGTGGGTTTATTAGCTGAGGCTCTGTCTCAGAATATTCTTGCTGCTCGTGTGACTCCCA
>NW_025194558.1:1153-3452 GCF_004010195.1 Chiloscyllium plagiosum | reverse complement strand
TGAGTGTCAATGATTTTATGATGGAATTCCTAACTCTGTCTCACATACAGACACAATCTCACACATGAGCTGACACCTACACACGCACGAACACATACGTTAACAAAAAGTAACACAGAAACACACACACATACATGCTCATACACTCACACGCTCTCATACACACACGTTTTCACACACCCACACATATGCACACTTACGTTCTCTCACTCGTTCTCACTCACTCTTCCACTCAGTATGGGTTCAGGAGGTTTATATATCAAATAACAGATACCCGGAAGTGAGTTACAGCATGGAACCTAATTGAGGGTTCCATGGGGATTTACACAGAGAGTGACAGGGACCGGGGATTGAGTACAGACAGGAATCTAATTGAGTTCTGGGCGATTGATATATGGAATAACATAGAGTTCAGAAGAGAGTTACAGACAGGAATCGAATCGGTTTTGGGGTGGGGAGTGGGGGGTGAGGTGATGTGGGGTTCGGGTATAGACGTTGTATACATCATGACAGATACCGGGGAGTGAGTTAGAGGCTTGGATCTAATCGAGCTTTGGGGGTTGATTCATCCACCCAGTAAGTGATGCCTGGGAATGTATTGCAGGCAGGAATCTAATCAGGTGTATCGGGATGGTTTATACACAGAGTGTCAGGTACCCAGGACTGTGTTACAGACTGGAATCGAACTGAATAGTTCAATGTGGTTTTATACAGAGTAACAGTTATTCAGGAGTGAGTTATCGAGATGGTAGAAATTATAGAGTCATACAGCACGGAAACAGGTCCTGCGATCCACCTGGTCCATGCTGACCCGTTTTCCTGCATTGTGCTTACCCCCATTTGCACCATTTGGGGTGTTTCAGAACAGGAAGCACAGACTTATGGAAGTGAGTTGCACATTGGAATCTCATTGGGTCATGGTAGTTTTTCTACAGAATAAAAAATTACAAATCAAAATCTGACTGAGGGTTTGAGGTGGTTTATGTAGAGAGTCGTATATAAAGGGAAATCAGTTACAGATTGGAATTTTATCAAGGGGTGCGGGGTGGTTTATATTTAGAATAACAGATAAACAAGTGTGAGTTACAGCTTGGAATCGAATTGATGGATCAGGGGGTTTATTTATAAGAAAAACAGATATCCAACTGTGAGTTACAAACTGGAATCTACTTGTGGGCTTTGACGAGGGTTATATGTAGAACAACTGATAGCTGGGAGTTACTTACAGGCTGGAATCTGTTCAAGGGGTTTGAGATGGTCTACGTAAATAGCCACAGATACATGGGAGTGAGTTACATATTGGAATCCTATTGAGGAATTCAGGGTGGTTTGTATATAGAACAACAGAAACCCATGATTGAGTCACAGTTTGGAATATAATTGAGGGTTCTGTGGTGATTTGTGCATAAAATAACAAAGACCCGAGAGTGAGTTACTAGAATTCGTCAAAGTGGTCGGGCTGGTTTATACACAGAATACTAGAAACGCGAGAGTGTGTGATAGACTGGAATAGAATTGAGGGGAGTGGGTTATTTATATACAGAACAACCGGATATGAGAGGGAGAAATCAAGGGAGAAAGTACCCACTATGGACCAACTCAACAATGAGCTGAGTCACACAGCATTCAACTGCTGTATGTGGAGGTTTCCATGTGTTCTGAAAGATGGGAGAGAAACAGGCAGACCCTCACACAGTGAGCACCAGGCAGGAAGGGACAGAAGAAGATTCGGATTTCCAAATGGCATCAGATCAGGACAGTGTTAGATTTAAACATTGACTCGGCAGAGATAAGGGAATTGGAGAGAGGTTAATTGGAAAGGGAATTGGAGAGAGGTTAAATCACAGGAAGTTAACCTGCTCGTTCCACCAACAAATGATGCGTTCCCTATTTTACCAGGAATTCGTGTGGGACAGTGAGGCAAAGGTATCAGATTATTGTTAGTCTGCAATGAGACATTTTAATTGATCTGTGATCAGTTTCCTTTTATAGTCATAGAGTCATAGAGATGTACAGCATGGAAACAGACCCTTCAGTCCAACCCGTCCGTGCCGACCATTATGTCTTGAAGTCATAATCTTACCTACTTTAGGTGACTCCCCACTTGCCTACTTTGAACACCGTCCCTCTCTGTTTTCCCCATTCACTGAAGATATTAATATCCTTTTATAATGGGGCGGAAGTGAGAACTGCAGATTCTGGAGCTTGAAGTCGAGGGATTCCTGATGAAGGGCTTTTGCCCGAAACGTTGATTTTCCTGCTCCTCGGATACTGCCTGAGCTGCTGTGTTTTTCCAGCA
>NW_025194558.1:0-948 GCF_004010195.1 Chiloscyllium plagiosum | reverse complement strand
TTCCAAGTGAGGGTGGTGAGTGGCTTGGAGGGCATCTTGCAGCTGGTGGTGTTCCCAAGTAGCTGCTGCCCTGGTCATAGAGTCATAGAGATGTACAGCACGAAAACAGACCCTTCGGTCCAACCCGTCCATGGTGACCATATATCCCAACCCAATCTAGTCCCACCTGCCATCACCAGGTCCATATCCCCCCAAACCTTTCCTATTCATATGCCCATCCAAATGCCTTTTAAATGTTGCAATTGTACCAGCCTCCAACATTTCCTCTGGCAGCTCATTCCATCTCATCCTAAAACTATGCCCTCTAATTCTGGACATCCCCACTCCAGGGAAGAGACTTTGTTTATTTATCCTATCCATGCCCGTCATGATTTTATAAATCTCTAGAAGGTCACCCCTCAGCCTCAGCTGCTGCAGGGAAAACAGCCCCAGCCTGTTCAACTTCTCCCTGTACCTCAAATCCTCCAAACCGAACAACATCCTTGTAAACCTTTCCTGAACCCTTTCAAGTTTCACAACATCTTTCGATAGGAAGGGGACCAGAATTGTACACAATATTCAAATTTTGGCCTAACCAATGTCCTGTACAGCCACAACATGACCTCCCAACTCCTCTACTCAATACTCTGTCCAATAAAAGAAAGTATACCAAACGCCATCTTCACGATCCTATCTACCTGTTACTCCTCCTTCAACGAGCTATGAACCTGCACTCCAAGGTCCCTTTGTTCAGCAACACTCCCCAGCATCTTACCATTAAATGCAAAAGTCCTGCTAAGATTTGCTTTCCCTAAATGCTGCACCTCACATTTATCGAAATTAATCTCCATCTGCCACTTCTCAGCTCACTGACACATCTGATCAAGATTATTTTGTAATCTGAGGTAACCTGCTTTGCTGTCCACTATACCTCCGATTTTGGTGCCATCTGCAAATTTACTAACTGTA
>NW_025194557.1:0-4146 GCF_004010195.1 Chiloscyllium plagiosum | reverse complement strand
TTCGCAGACTGGCTCTGCAATCTGGAAATGCTGATACAGCTCATTCGTAATGAAAACTAATACAAGGTTCCACTTTAATTAGCAATGATTATAACCCAGGAGACAAATTCAAGGTACTCTATTTCACTTGCTGCATTTTCTTTAATATAACCCAATCTCATTTAGGTCAAATGAGGTTGCAGGCAACTCTTTCTTTGAAAAGGGCACTGAAAGCCATGGGACAAAATCATCCAAAATAATCATACTGAGCTGAGATTACAGTCTTGCATGGTGAGCTCATGGTATTCAGATCCCTGCAGGAAATTACTGAGGGACCTTTGATAAAAAGGACTACAACATCAGGTGTTGTCTTCATTATGATACTAATTTGATCAATTTCTCGCGGCATTGGGAAAAATATGACATTCTGTTTACCTTGTGTATTTGCAGTTGACTTGAGGGAAAACCTCCCTTTTGAAAGTGCCAAACTTGTTCTCAGTGTGTGAGATAACGTCTGGATTAACTTTAATGAATTAAAATCAGTGTTTAGTAGTAAAAAAAGTGTTTCACTTGGTTTGTTGATCTGTTGATCGAATCCCTCGTGTGGAAACGGGCCCTTTAACCCAAAAAGTCCACCAGGTAAAAAATAATGACTGCAGATGCTGGAAACCAGATTCTCGATTAGTGGTGCTGGAAAAGCACAGCAGTTCAGGCAACATCCGAGGAGCAGTAAAATCGACACTTAGGGCAAAAGCCTGATGATTCCTGATGAAGGGCTTTTGCCCAAAACGTCGATTTTACTGCTCCTCGGATGTTGCCTGAACCGCTGTGCTTTTCCAGCACCACTAATCCAGAACCCAAAAAGTCCACTCCAACCTCTCCGCAGAGTTTCCCATCCAGACCCATTCTCCTCCCCTATAATTTTATTTTTACCCCTGACTAATGCACATAACCTACACATCGCTGAAAACTATGGGCAATTTAGCATGGCCAATTCACCTAACTGGTACATGTTTGGATTGTAGGAGGAAACCAGACCACCTGGAGGAAACCCACACAGATGCAGGGAAACGTGCAAAGCCCACACAGTCACCCAAGGCTGGAAGTGAATTCAGGTCCCTGGCACTGCAAAGCAGCAGTGCTAGCCACTGAGCCACTATGCCACCCTTGACTCTCCACTATTGTGAAAAGGGTCTAACATAGGCATCCTATGGATCTTTGAGAATACTGGCAGCCTTTCCTTGATAGCGGGCACGGTGGATGGATTCTATAGATGGAAGGTTGGCCTTTGTGATTGTTCGGGCCAAGTTCACCACTCTCTGTAACCATCTCCAATCTTGAATGGTACAGTTGCCATACCAAGTAGTGATACATCCAGACAGAATGCTCTTGATGGCGCACCTATAAAAGTTGGCAAGGGTATTTGCTGTGATGCCAAATCTCCTCAGCTGCCTGAGGAAGAAAAGACATTGTTGGGCCTTTGCAACCGGTGTGCCCACATGAAGAGTCCAAGAAAGCTTGTTGTAGATGACCACTCCCAGGAGCTTGACACTCTCCACTCATTCCACCTCTGTGCTGTTAATGTGTAGGGGGCATGAGTAACATTCTGCCAAAAGTCAATAATGAGTTCCTTGGTTTTGCCATCATTGAGATCTCGGTTGTGCTCAGTGCATCATTTTTCTGAGCCTTCTATCTCCCACCTGTAGTCTGTTTCGTCACCATCTGAGATTCAACCGACCATCGTGGTGTCATCAGCGAACTTGTAAATGGCATTAGTCTGGTATTTGGCGATGCAGTCATGGGTACACAGTGAGTACGTACCCCTGGGGTCTCCAGTGTTGAGTGTTAGTGAGGATGAAATATTGTCCCCCAGTCTTCACTGATTGTGGCCTGTGAGTCAGGAAACTTAGGATCCAGTTGCAGAGAATGGGGCTTAGTCTAAGATCACTAAGTTTAGCAAACAGTCTCAAGGGGATAATAGTATTGCAGGCTGAACTGTAGTCAATGAGTAGGATTCTTATGTAGCTGTTTTTGGTGTCAAGTTTTTCTAGAGAGGGGTGAAGGGCACGTGATATGGCATCTGACGTGGATCTGTTGGTCCGATAGACAAATTGGAGTGGGTCAAGAGTAGTGGGGAGGGTGGGGTTGATTAATGCCATGACCAGCCTTTCAAAGCACTTCATGACCAGCGAAGTTAGGGCCACTGGGCAGTCATCATTGAGACATGCTGCATGAGACGTCTTAGGCACAGAAATGATGTTGGCCCTCTTTAAACAGGTTGGGACAGTGGCCTGCTGCAGGGAGAGGTTGAAGATGTCTGAGATGTCAGTTGATCTGTGCATGCTTTGAGTGCATGGCCTGGTACTCCATCATTTTACTTGGATTCACATGAAGGAAAACTGATCTGACCTCTGATGCAGTGACTGTTGGGATAGGTCCATCAGGACTTGTGGAATAGATGTTACCTCGCTGCCAAATTTCTGCTCAAAGCGAGCTTAGAAGGCATTGAGATGATCTGGGAGGGATATGTCATCATCTGCTATCTTGCACTGTCTCTTTTTAGAACCTGTGATGTCATTCAGTCCTTGCCATAGTCGCCGGGTGTCTGTCTGGGTTTTCACTTTAGATCGGTATTGGTCCTTGGCTGTCTTAATGGCTCTGCGAAAGCCATACTTGGATTCCTTATATTTGAGTGGGTCTCCTGATCTGAAGGCCTCATGCCTGGTTTTTAGCAGGTCCTGTATGTCCTGATTCATCCAGGATTTGCTGTTGGGGAACACCCGGATTGACTTCCTCGGTATGCAGTCCTCAACACACTTGCTGATAAAGTCTGTGACAGTGGTGGCATTCAGGCAAGCTTGCTGCCTTTGAACAGCTCATTCAGCAATCTCCGAAGGACTGGATGTTCAGGAAATTGCCACAAAGATTTTTCTTTCTCCTTGTACATTTGTGGAGCAAGGGTGGTCCTACTAAGCCCGTTAAATTGCACCAGAAGACAAATAGAAATAAAGGCAGAAGCAGGCCATCCAGCAAATCAGATCTGCTCTGCTATTCAATGAGATTGTGGCTGATTTGATAATCCCCAACTTCAGGTTCTTCTTTCTCCCCATAAGCCTTGATTTCCTTACTGATTAAAAACATGTATATCATAGCATTGAATATCGTTAATAATCCAGCCTTGACAGTTTTCTGAAATAGCAATCTGCATGGATTCACTGCCTTCACGGAGAAGAAATTCCTCTTCATCCCTATCCAAAATGGGTGGTCGCTTCCTCCAAGGTTATGCCTTCTTTTCGTACACTCTCTCACAAGGAAAAACCCCTAAGAATCTTCAGTCTCATTAAAGATCACCTGTATTTCTTCTGAATTCCAACTTCTATAGAGTCAACATATTCAACTTGCCTTATCAGAAAATCTTTCCATAAACAGGAACAACCTGATTAACCTTCTCTGAAATGCCACTGATATTCACAGTAATCCAGGTGTGGTTTGACCAGTGCCTTTTATAGATTTAGGGAGATTCCTTTACTTTTCCACTCTGTTTCCTTTCAGATAAAGGCCAATTTGCCTTCTCTGATAGCCACTGATCCTGAAATGCTAACGGTGTGCTTCATGCACAAGGACCCCCAAAACCCTCAGTCTTGCTTCATTTAAAATGTATTCAGCTGCTCTGTTCTTCCTGACAAAGAGCAGGACCTCATACTTCACATTATATTCTGTCTGGAAAGTTTTTGTCTATTCATGTAACCTCTCCATATCTCTCTGCAAATGCTTGGTGTCCACCTCACCAATTGCCTTGCCACCTGATCTTGTGTCATACCCTTGGCAATAGTATATTCACTTGTCTCAATGAAGTCATTTTATATATATAATATATATTTTATATATGTGTAAATAATTGTGCCCTCAGCATTGATCCCTGTGGCACTCCACTAGTTACATAATGCTACTCTGAAAATACTCTCCTTTATCCCAACTACACGTGTTAACACTGACACTACAGTCACCATAATTTTGAAAACGGTCTAACACAGCCAACTTCAGCATCCATCTGAAACAGGTGGCAGGATTACTAATGATATCTTTAGAATGTTGACTGAAACTGTAAGAGTTACGTGAGGATGGTATACAGCATGATTGAGACATATAAGATTATGAAAGGATTGG
>NW_025194556.1:2659-4146 GCF_004010195.1 Chiloscyllium plagiosum | reverse complement strand
GCTGACCTACGCTGCTCTGCAATGGGGTGGGACATGGTTTGACCTCATCCCATCTCATGACCTCTGACCTATGGGCCAGGAATTCCCAGCACAATGTCTGAAAGACAAGTGTTGTTTGCAATGAAACCTGGCAATAATACAGCGGTCTGTCCGCCTGTTGGGGAGTGGGGCCGGTTGTCAGGCAGTGGGGACAGTCGGGAATGCTGACACTGCAGCTGGGCCGGAAACAACAACAAGACAGGAGCCCCGGTCCTTGCCAGCAACTTACATTCCAGTTCCAGTTCCAGTGGCCTGCTGCCAAACTGTGTGCGTGGTTCAGAGAGCAGCAATCTGTGTGTGTGTGTGTGTGTGGGGCTAGTGGAGAGGATCAGTCAGGATTCAGAGAGCTGGGAAGGTGACAGGTTTCAGCCTCGGAGATTGATGAGGATGAACCCGGCTGTGAGGCAGCGGCTCTCCCTGATGCTCAGTCTCTGGGTCTCTGTTGGACTGGGCACGGCCCTCAGCAGAATCAAAGAAGCAGGTGAGTACCCCCCCCCCACCCGCCCCTGCTCCAGACAGCGCTCATTCCCACTGCCGTCCACTTCAGAATCTTCCCCCCCGCCCCTCTCTCTCTGCTTTTCCCCTCGCTCCTCCAGCCCTGTCCTTTTCCAGAGCCCCGTCTTCCCTCTTCTGTCATTTTCGGGGAGTTTGTGTCTTGCTATGACAGCCAGGTCCCTGTTCCCAGCCCATTCCTGACTTCTCACTGCGGCTGCGATCGGAAGAGCTGGTTGAGATAGTGGGAACCTTATGTAATCTCTGCTTGGACTCAGCAGAGTCAGTGCACAGCACTCACACAGTCCTCAATGCTGGACGGTTTAATGTTAGCAGCTGAGCTTTAATAAACTTGGGAGCACTGCGCTGAGGGCAAGGCTTGAGAAAATGTCACAGGATTCCCTCAGTCGTCAGGCTCCTCGGGTTTTAATTACTGAACTTGTACACCCACAGAGCTCCTCTCACAACAGGTCAGGTACCAGGTCACCAAGACTGGGGACAATTCCCCCAAAACTGGCCAGACAGGATCACCCAGCACTCTGAGTAACACACAGGGACCCCCTCACTCCCTGTGTCTCTGAGTAACACAGAGAGACCCCCTCACTCCCTGTGTCTCTGAGTAACACACAGGGATCCCCTCACTCCCTGTGTCTCTGAGTAACACACAGGGACCCCCTCACTCCCTGTGTCTCCATATAACACACAGGGAGCCCCTCACTCCCTGTGTCTCTGAGTAACACAGAGAGACCCCCTCACTCCCTGTGTCTCTGAGTAACACACAGGGACCCCCTCACTCCCTGTGTCTCTGAGTAACACACAGGGAGCCCCTCACTCCCTGTGTCTCAGAGAAACACAGAGAGACCCCCTCATTCCCTGTGTCTCTGAGTAACACAGAGAGACCCCCTCACTCCCTGTGTCCCTGAGTAAGACAGAGAGACCCCCTCACTCCCTGTGTC
>NW_025194556.1:0-1747 GCF_004010195.1 Chiloscyllium plagiosum | reverse complement strand
AGGGACCCCCTCACTCCCTGTGTCTCAGAGAAACACAGAGACCCCCTCATTCCCTGTGTCTCTGAGTAACACAGAGAGACCCCCTCACTCCCTGTGTCCCTGAGTAAGACAGAGAGACCCCCTCACTCCCTGTGTCTCTGAGTAACACACAGGGAGCCCCTCATTCCCTGTGTCTCAGAGAAACACAGAGAGACCCCCTCACTCCCTGTGTCTCTGAGTAACACAGAGAGACCCCCTCATGACCTGTGTCTCTGAGTAATGCAGAGAGACCCTCTCACTCCCTGTGTCTCTGAGTAACACAGAGGAACCCCCTCACTCCCTGTGTCTCTGAGTAACACAGAGAGGCCCCCTCACTCCCTGTGTCTCTGAGTAATGCAGAGAGACCCTCTCACTCCCTGTGTCTCTGAGTAACACAGAGGAACACCCTCACTCCCTGTGTCTCTGAGTAACACAGAGAGACCCCCTCATTCCCTGTGTCTCTGAGTAACACAGAGAGCCCCCCTCACTCCCTGTGTCTCTGAGTAACACACAGGGACCCCCTCACTCCCTGTGTCTCTGAGTAATGCAGAGAGACCCCCTCACTCTCTGCGTCTCTGAGTAACACAGAGGAACGCCCTCACTCCCAGAGTAACACTGTGCCATTCATGGTTACAGTGGGAGCCCTGGCAATGCCAGTGTGTGGTGATGGGCATGTGTTGAAGCTGGGATGTGCCTGTCCCTGTAGTGCAGCAATGGAGGAGATGCTGATGGCATTGGGAGGGCCTGGGGATGTGGGTTGGAGCTCGAGGCCAGGCTGTGAGATAAGCTTATCAGACCAGCCCTTGCAGAGAGCAGCCCTGACCACTGTCACTCTGTCACGTCACCAACTACTGTTACCAAGGCCTCTCCGCCTCTCTCCCTCCCTCCATCCCTCCCTCTCTCCATCCCTTCCTCAATCCTTCCATCCCTCCCTCTCTCCAAATATCTCTCCCTCCATCCCTTTGTCCATCCCTCCGTCCCTCCCTCGCCAGGCCCGAGGTGATGGCAGAGTTGTGAGGGTTAGTGAAGCGCTGTCTGCTGTCCCCACCCCCACAGCCCCAATACAAGACAGACCCTGGGGCCTTACCCTGACTGTGGGCACCTCTCAGTGTACAGTGCCATCAGCTCTGACCCACAATGCACCGGAATCCAGACCCAGTAAAGCTCCATGAAATCCCCTCCTAAACCGGGAGCACGATCCCAATCTCTGGACCAGGAGCACGATCCCTCTGTCTGAACCGAGTGCATGATCCCATTGTCCGATCTGTGAGCACGGTCCCACTCTCTGGACCAGGAGCACAGTCCCACTGTTCAGACCAGGAATGTCCGGAATCACTGACAGTAGTGACCTGTGTGATCGTGTCCCTGACGGTATTTCGCCACTGACTGGAGCCTGTATTCTGGGCTCAGGTTACACTCTGTGGGAGTCGGAAGGTACAGGTGTTGATGCACTCAGTAGCTGAATATCCATGGAGCTGGAGCAGGTTCTCAGTCATTGTAGTAACAGGCTGTGGTCTTGGTTTCAGACCTGTTCTGGAGACGTCCATCTATTCGAGATGTACCAACTGTGTTCCTGCGAGATATTGGGGACTCCTTCCTGCTGTATGAGGTACAGACTCTGATCGCCAGACCCTACTGGGCACCACAATATCACACACACTCACACTCACATACTCACACTTACACACACATATTCACAATCACACACATATTTAAACACACACACACA
>NW_025194555.1:0-4146 GCF_004010195.1 Chiloscyllium plagiosum | reverse complement strand
TCAAAGCTCATAAATCTGTTCTGGTTCACACAAACATCATTAACACTCACTCAGGTTCGGACAATGCTCTTTACAGATTCGGATGAATCATTCCTGAGGAAGGCCTTATGCCGGGAAGGTCGATTCACCTACTCCTCAGATTTTGCCTGACCTGCTGTGTTTTTCCAGCACCACACACCCTCGGCTCCGATCTCCAGCATCTGCAGTCCTCACTTTCTCCTCATGCTCTTAACAGCCGATTAATTTGCCATATTAAGCAAACGTATCTGCTCCGCCCATTTAAAATGCCACACTGACATTGAACGCCCACTCTCGAGATGGTCAATAATCTCTGGCCAGCCAGTGCTGCTGACATCCCATGAGTGAATTGAATAATTTTAGATGGCACTTTCTGGTAACAGTTCATAAACCTTTCAGATCTAGTGCGCAGGTCTTCACCAACAACTTAACAGAAAATTCTGCTGTGAAATCTCATAAATCTGTCAAATTAAGTAAATTAAAAACCCAGTTAAGAAGCTCACTATCATTCGCCATGGCTAGCACACACACATCTTCAATCCCCATTTCGGCTGGGAGAATGCACTTTTACAGCTCATAAAATTTCATAATAAGCAAACAGAGCATTACTAGTTACCTAAAATCCCACAGATTTAACAAAGAAATCTTTCACTCACACAGAAAACGGCATAATACCTCTCTTGGCTCATAAATATGTGAAATTAAGTGAACAGATGGTAAATCTATCATATTAAGGAGACAGATGCCCATCACCCACTTATGAGAGCAAACCTCTTGAACAGTTCATAAACCTGTCAAGTTGAGCAAACGGATGGTAAAAACTCACTTGAGATTGGAGACTGATTTCAACATCTTGTAAATCTGTTGAATTTCGCAACAGAAATTTACTGCCCACTAAAAGTAGCACGCAGATCTTGAAATCTCAACATTTGCCAAATTAAGCAACCAGAGTTTCAACAGCCATTTATGATTCCACCCCCCCACTTTTAACAGCTCTGGCATATGTGAAATGAAGTGGCCAGTCTATCAATACGCTTGTAAGATGGCATTCTAGCCGTATCAATTTACCCACGTTTCAGATTTAGCAAAACAAATGACTGACACACTTAAAATGCCATAATTCTTTAACAGCTCATACGTCTATTAAATTAAATAAATATGAACATCAAATTCCATTTAAGAAGCATAGAATTACTCACACATCCATCATGTTTAACGCGCATCTATGTTCAAACTCCATTAAAGACAGGATAATGCACTTAACAGGTCATCAATCTGTCAGAGGTATCATTCAGGCGTTCATCATACATTTAATATAAAAAAATCTCTTAACAGCTCATAAATATGCCAAATTAAGCAAGCAGAACTTCGACACCTATACAAAATATCACACCTGTCTCAATCGCCTCTTAAATATGCCAAATTAAGAAAACAGATTTTCAAAATGTACATACAACAGCATATTTCATGACTTAATGGCTCATGTGTCACGTTAAGAAACAGATCTTCACCAACCACTGAAGGAATGATGCTGCTCATAAATCTGTCAAATTAAGATGTTCACTGTTACTCTTGCAGATTCGCTGTTGGACCCACCAGCGGAGCAAAATGCCAGATTGGAATTCACAACTGGGCACTCTTCTCTTTCTCTGCCCGCTCTTCCGGGGTGCCCTGAGTGCCTGCACCATGAGCATCACCAAGGAGTGCCGCAATGCCGTGCCAGGGGTGCGGCTGGCAGGGCAGGGCTATGACGTGGTGACCCTGCAGCCCAAGGGGGCCTTCGTCATCGACGTGAACACCTGGCACACGGCCAACAGGAGCTGCACTCTCTGCGATAATGAGCTGCTCAATGGCGTGCGCCAACGGCTGCCCATCTCGCTGGTGGACTGGCGCACCCTGAGCTCCTGCCGGCGCTCAGTCTCCAGCCAGCTTTACCGATCGGCCGCAAAGCTGGCAGAGTCCGCCAGCTCCTCCATCACCAACAACTGGCACGTGGACCTCTCTGTGCAAAAGCCCGAAGTCGGTGTCAATGTGGTGCTGGCTGGATCCCATTCCAAGATGGTGGAGTTTGGCACCAGCCGCTCCCAGAGCGATCACTACAGTTTCGCCAGTCACCAGTTCCAATGCCTCTACTACCGGTATCGGGTGAAGGAAAAGCCCCTTCTGTCTCCCGATTTCCAACACTCTCTCTCCAAACTCCCAGCCAGCTCTGTTGGTCATGACAAGTACCCTTATCAGAAGCTGGTGGCTACCTACGGTACCCACTACCTCAAGTCAGTGGAGCTGGGCGGGCGCTACAAGGACGTGACGGCTATTCGGACATGCGAGGCAGCATCCGAGGGCTATACCACCGAGGAGGTGAAGGACTGCCTGTCGGTGGAGGCCAGTGTCACGGTGGGCCTGACCACCACAATTTCACCGGGCTACAAGCGATGCCAGGAGAAGGCGCGCTCCATGAAGCACCATGACAACTTCCACCAGGCCTTCAGCGACCGGGAGACGGAGGTGATGGGAGGCCGGGCCCGGCAAGGGGCCGACCTCTTGTTCTCCGGGGATGGCATGGCCTTCGCCCGCTGGATGGACAGCTTGCTCGCCTCCCCGGGCCTTGTGCGCTATGCCCTAGCACCGCTGCACCACCTGCTGCCCGATGGCGACCTCAGGCAGAAGAACCTGCGGCGCTACATCAGTGAGTACATCATGGATAATGCCCTCTCCCAGAAATGTGGAGCGGGCTCTCGGTGCCCTCACGGGTCCTACCGTGATCCGTGCCAACCCTGCTCCTGCCTGTGTCGCGAGGACAGCCATGTGGACCGCAACTGCTGCTCCAAGATGAAGGGACTGGGCCACCTAGTGGTCACTGTCCAGGAGGGCCGGGACCTCTGGGGGGACGTCTTCTCGGGCACCGACGGCTACGTGGTGGTCAGGTACGGCCAGGCGCAGGCCAGGACCTCGGTGATCTCAGGCAACAACAACCCCAGGTGGAACGCCAAGCTGGACCTTGGCCAGGTCAAGGCAGAGAGCGGGCACAAGCTGACTATCGAAGTCTGGGACCAGGACGACATCAGCAACAATGACCTCCTGGGAAAGTGCCAGATCAGACTGACTTCCGGCAACCACTGCGAGGTCTGCTACCTCAAGTCCGGCAAGGTGACCTATGCCTACACCTTCACCTGCAGCCTGCACCTGGGCAGTGCCACCTGCCAGGATTACACGCCTGGTCCTGGCAGTGTGCCCTTCACCACTGCCCTGGGTGGAACCAACCGCACCCTCCTTCTTAACACACACTTCCCTAACACCCGCTCCAAATCGCCAATCCCCATTATCTAATTCCCCTTACCTTTACCTCCGACAGTGTCTTTCCCGGACTGTATCCTCACTATCCCCATTGCAGCATTGTAAGCGCCATCTATGCCATTACATTGAAACGCTTTGAAGGCTTTTTCCGACCGTGCAAGCAGCTCATTGCACAAGAAGGTGCATTTGTATAATCTTTCACTTTCTCAATAAATCTAACTTTGTGCATTTAGCCTGTTTTATGTGATCTGTCTGCACGGTCACACTCAGTCAGCGAGCTTGTGGAGTGCTGTGGGGCTGTACATAACGGGCATTGTGGGGTAAAGGAAAAACTGTCTTTGCACAATTACACTTAAAAGAAAAGGCAACTATTAAGACATTGGTTACAACGGATGAATTTGAACCCAGGACAAATTAAGCTGTGATACATTGGTGCAATAGCTGGTCAAGGATCAGCTTAACTTCCTCACGAACATAGCAATATCTAGGAAAAAGGTACATTGGGGAAAATGGGCAGATGCTTGCCCCCATAGTGATTGCATAGAGCGGGAGTGAAATGGAAGGTTTTTCAGTGCATTACATGAGCATAGAGCAGGAGCGAGCTGGGAGGGGATTTGCTCCCTTGGCTTTGTGTGGGATGAGGGTGAATGTGAAGGGAGTTGGGGCTATTTGGTATTGGTAGACTGGCGTTGGAAGCAAAGTGGCTTCAGACCATGGGGTTTGCGAGGTGTGGGAGTGAACTGGAATGAGTTGGAATCCATTAGGATTAGGGTAGTGTAGGCGTGAACGGGAAGGGCTTTGAATTCATTGGTATTAGCATAGTAAAACCAGCAA
>NW_025194554.1:0-4145 GCF_004010195.1 Chiloscyllium plagiosum | reverse complement strand
GGAGATCATAGATTCTTTCCAGCGTAGAAACAGGCCATTAGGCCCAACAAGTCCACACCGACCCTCTGAAGAGTAACCCATCCAGCCCCATTCCCCTACCTTTACCCCTGACTAATCACCTACACATTGCTGAACACTATGGGCAATTTAGCACAGACAATTCACCTAACCTACACACCTTTGGACTGTGGCAGGATAGTGGAGAACCCGAGGATGGACGGATGGACGGACACACACGCGCACGCACACAGGCTGCTGCCCGAGGCTGGAATTAAACCCAGGTCCCTGGCACTGTGAGGCAACAATGCTAACCGCTGAGCCACCAAGACACGAGATGGAACTCTGACGCAATTTTGTCAGTCAATTCGCCACAGCCCACATTGCTCATCCTATTATTTTTCTTTCCAGGATTCACTTGCGTGAAAGAAGGTGCAATTTTATTAAATGCAAAACTTGACCAAAGTAATAGAGATATGATATCACTTATACAGAAAAGTTAAAAGGGATAGCATGGAAGGACAGTAAAAGTAAAGGACAGTTTAAATCCTTCAAGTGTCTGTCATGTATAGGTTTTTTAACTTGGGATTGCGCTTGTTTAATTACATATCTTCAGCCACAGTGAATATTTCTGATGTCCCTTGAGTTCTCAGTGTTCTAATGTCTCTTTTTAAACTTTTCTGTCACTAAGCATTTAATCCCTTTAGAGAGGCTGAGAGGACACTTTTTCCAGTCAAAACGCAGCTCCTTGAAAGACAGCCTGATATGTGTGTTTCTCCATCTGAGCTCAAGGCTTCTAAGTCTTTCACCTCTCCAATGTGAATCTGACCAAAGAAATTGACTAAGCGAATGGGCGATGGAATATAAAGTGGGAAAATGAGACCTTGTCAGGAGGGTTAAAGAGCTGAATATTATTTAAATTGAGACAAACTGCAGAAAGCAGGGACTAGAGTGCCTTTGTGCATAAGTCATAAAAAGGTAGCATCCAAGCTCA
Organism: Chiloscyllium plagiosum; assembly: GCF_004010195.1. Classification (NCBI taxonomy): domain Eukaryota; kingdom Metazoa; phylum Chordata; class Chondrichthyes; order Orectolobiformes; family Hemiscylliidae; genus Chiloscyllium; species Chiloscyllium plagiosum. The sequence goes on along the minus strand of NW_025194554.1, from coordinate 3,154 downwards.
GCACAGGATGGGGAAGTAAATGCATTGTTAGCCTTCAGTTCAAAGGAAATAAAAATAGAGATGGCTTACTATATCTATACAAGACACTATCAGACCACAAGGAAAGATGTACTTCCTTTGGAGGCAATCCCAGAGAAGGTTCATGAAGACCCTGAACTTCCAGCTGCATTCCACTTGAACACCCCACCCTGTCCCCTGACCAACATCTCTGTCTCAGGCTTGCTGCAGTGCTTCAGTGAAGCTCAGTGCAAGCTGGAAGAACAACACCTCGTTTTCCACTTGGGGACCCTGCAGCCTTCCAGGCTCAATATTGTGGTCAATAACTTTAAGAATTGAGCTGTCTCATATCCTTACCCCAACCCATCCCCCCCTTCCCAGGCCTTGTTATCACATAGTCTGCTATTACACACAACCCATTGTTAGCCACTAACAGTCTCCATTAACAGCTCTCACCCTCCTAGCTTGTCTGTTATCCATTCCTTTGTCTGTCCATATCTTCTCTCTCTTTGGGCTCTATCCCCATCTACCATTGGGTCTCTCCATGGATGCTGCCAAACTTGCTGACCTTTTCCAGCAATTTCCGTTTTTGTTTCATGAAGTTGATCCCAGTTGTGGAAGGATGTTTTTTTTTCAGAGAAATTAAGTAGGGTGGGCCTGTACTCATTGGAGTTCAGGAGACTGAGAGGCAACCTTACAGGAGTATGCAAGAATTCTTTGGAGGTTTGACAGTTTGGATGTAGAGAGGTTGTTTCCCCTTGTGGGAAAGTCTGGATAACATAATTTCAGAACAAGGGGCCACTCTTTTAAGACAAAGATGAGATTGAATTTTTTTCCCATGGATGGTAGTGAGTCTGCGGAATTCTTCACTACAGAGGGCTGTTGATCTTGGGCCATTATCTGTAATCAAGGCTGAGATAGATTAGTACTGTTTTCATAAGGCTTTAATGAGAGGGGGTGCACAGTGACCAAGTTGGAGAGATTGGTAGCCCTGTGAGTGTGAGGTTTTTATAGATGCACCACAGAAAGTATTCTATCTGGATGCATCACTGCAGCTGCTCTGCCCAGGACCATAAGAAACTGCAGAGAGTTGTGAACACAGCCCAATCCATCACACAAACCAAATCTTCCATCCACTGACTCCATCTACACTTCCCACTGCCTCTGGAAAGCAGCCAACATCATCAAAGACCCCTCCCACCCCGGCGAAAATCTCTTCCACCCTCTTCTGTCAGGCAAAAGATGCAAAAGTTTAAACACACACACCAACAGATTCAAGAACAGCTTCTTCCCCGCTGTTATTAGATTTCAGAATGGACTTCTCTGACTTTAAATATAATGTTGATCTTGCTGTCTCTGCACCTTCTGTGTAACGGTAACATTGTATTCCTTGCTCTGTTCAATTACCCTAATGCACTCTGTATGGTATGATCTGCCTGTACTGCACGCAAAACAAAACTTTTCACTGTACCTAGGTACGTGTGACAGTAATAAATCAAATCAAATCAAATCAAATCAAAAATGCATCAGACAAAAGATGTTGTAAAGGGTGAAAAGATCATTGACCTTCTTCCTGCCTAGCATTTTAGATTAGATTACATTCCCTACAGTGTGGAAACAGGCCATTTTGCCCAACAAGTCCACACGGACCCTCCGAAGAGTAACCCACCCAGACCCATTTCCCTCTGACTAATGCACCTAACACTATGGGCAATTTATCATGGCCAATTCACCTGACCTGCATATCTTTGGCCTGTGGGAGGAAACCCACACAGCCACGGGAAAACGTACAAACTCCACACAGACAGTTGCCCGAGGCTGGAATCGATCCTGGGACCCTGGTGCTATGAGGCAGTAGTGCTGACCACTGAGCCACCGTGCCCCAGAACCCTGCATTGACCCTGTCCATCACTACTAACAGCACTTCCATCACACTCAAAGCCTCCTAATGCACGATAAATGGCCCATTCTCTGGATTCACTGCATTTGCATTTCCTTATTGACCAAACTTGCCTCATTCCTATTCAGCTTTGAGTTTCTCTCTTCCTGAGAAATGAGACGGTGCCAATTCCTGATATGAGAGAATGGCAAACTGATGGCAACAGCTTGTCGCTTGCTTTCCTGGGCTTTTGCCCAGCTCTGTCTCCACCATGATGTCCTTGCATGGACAGCATCCTCCTTTATGCTTTGCCCATACAAGTGAAGAATATTAAACCCGCAATGCCATTACATCACCGTACCCACATTCAGACCAACTCACTCAACACTGACAGCTTCGGGACTTCACTTTGGAATTCATAAATGCTTATGGCTTGTGTGATTCTGCCAGCTCCATTTGCACGCAGGAACACAAGCACATCTCCTGCATCTCCACAGGATGCACCTCATGGCTCTTGGCTTCATTTCTTAACACCCACTTGCTTTGCCCGTAATTGGAGGCTGTTAGCCCGTCTGGCTTGCATAGCTTTTCAGCAGGTAGGGTGAGGCAGCAGCTTGTCACAGCCTGGAGAACTGAGCAGTCAAAGGAATGGACATGATATTCAAAGTGGGTACCATGTTATATCAACGTTACACTGACAGAATCTGTCTGCTGCTTATGCAGTAAACAATGACGCACACGCTTCAAACAGACGCCTATGTGTTAAAGACTAAGGGGATCAATTCTTAATGGGTCAAGGGCTTTTGTATCAGTCAGGGGTATCACCACATTCTATCAGGGATTCATCAGATTGCAGTCCGGGGCATTGGCAGTAATCAGTTCTGCAGGTCAAATGCAGCCAGTCATAGAATCATACATCACAGGAAACAGACCCTTTGGTCCAACCAGTCCACACCCAACTGAATCCTGAATTAAACTCGTCCCACTAGCCTGCACCTGGCCTGTATCCCTCCAAGCCTTTCCTATTCATGTGCTTATCCAAATAACTTTTAAATGTTGCAACTGAACTGGTATCCACCACTTCCTCGGGAAATTCATTCCACACGTGAGCCACCCTCTCTGTAAATAATTTGCCCCTCATGTATTCTTTAAATCTTTCTCCCCTCACCCTAAAAATGTGCTCCCCCTTAGTCTTGAATTCTCCCATCCTCGGGAAAAAAACATCTACCATTAACTCTATCTATACCTCTCATCATTTTATAAACTTCTATCAGGTCG
>NW_025194553.1:2052-4145 GCF_004010195.1 Chiloscyllium plagiosum | reverse complement strand
TTACAAATGACCGAGGATGCTAACATCAACATATATAGCAGCTTGCAAATCAAGGTTCCGGTTGACAATTCAATTGTTGCTGTTATCTAATCATTGCTCAATATATTTCAGGGAATGACTACGAAATTATGGCTCATAAATTAAATAATGTAAAGATTTTGCAGCGGGAATTGTGAATATCAATTTTTAATTTAACCGTGTGAAACAGTTGAATTGATTTAATTATGTTTAACTTCAATGTTAACATTTACTGTATTTATAAACACAATACAAGTTAATCACTTTTCATGGAACAAAATCATTTAAACTTTTTGTGACTGTTTGAAGAACAACAAAAGGAACTAACATCTTTTTTGTTTCATGAAATAGTCACAGTACATTTTAAACTTTGGGAAGTTGAACATTTCTGGAAAGAAGGGAAGTTGTCTTCAGATGAATAGCCGCATTGAGTGACTAATTCATTTATTTTCCTAATCATTTATGTTGCAAATGCATAGTAATTTTCTTTTCATTCTGTGCCAAACTGCATTGAACATATGGAACTATTTGATTGATTGAATTTCGTTCATCTGTGTACACTGATCAAATGATTAGGTTTTTTCTTATCATGAATAATCACGAGATTCATATTTAATTAAAGTTATTATTACTTTGTTACATCATTACTGTAAATTACTAATTCGTTTTGTCAGTTCATTCCACACAGGAAATACGCAATTAATTCCCATTCAAATAATTACAAGAAATATCTGATTAATTTTCATTTGAGTTGCCGCCGTAAGCATGCGACTATACACCTGCCCTTTCCGGATGGTAACATTATGAAGGGTCTTTGAGGAGTTCTGACAGTGTTTCTACGACAAGATGAGGAGGAATGATTTCAATTTCCACCTTCAGCGGAGATGTGCCAAAGCAGCTCGGAAATTTCATTAGATTGAACTGCTTTTCACAACAACATTAGATATTCTTCAATCTGTTCTGCATTTCAATCATCACCATATCTCCTATTTATTTTCTTCAGTTTATTAATACAATGATGCATCTAATTCTGCTGGTTCTACATTCCTTGGAAAAATAGTTGACGATGTTGCAATATTAAAGTTGGAAGAGTCTAAGACATGGTAATCATGATTTGTTTTACTGTTTAAAGGAACCTAGTTCAAACATTTCAAGCACATAAATCCTTATTCTCCGGTATTATAAAGTGGAAAATATTAACAGTCGAAATTCCTCTTTTGCAAAATAACCAAATGCAACTTCATGTTATTCAGTGGTCAGCTGATCACCTACATTTGTAACTAAATATTGCAATTCATCTAAATACTGGTATGTGCTTTGGTCAAATTAAAGTTCTAATTATTAGTCATTCATGAATTGTCAGCAATTTATTTTTATTTTCCATTCACCTATTCATATTGAATGTTAGATTGATATGCTGTGAAACTATTAGCGTGTATTCATTTGAACATTTAATTTGTCTCTCTCTCTCACTTATCTCACTTCATGCATGATTGCATCAATGTACCTCGCTAAACTTAAAATATTTTGATGACTTTAAGTAGTATCGTTAGCACTCACTTATCAATTTAATCCAAAATCATAGAATCATAGAATCCCTACAGTGTTGAAACAGGCCATTTGGCCCAACAGTCCACACTGACCATCCAAAGAGTAACCCACCCAGACACTCCCTTGCTCTATTACTCGATATTTCCCCTGACGAATGCACCTAACCTAGGTAAAAATAATGACTGCAGATACTGGAAACCAGAGTTTAGATTAGAGTGGTGCTGGAAAAGCACAGCAGTTTAGGCAGCATCCGAGAAGCAGGAAAATCAACGTTTCGGGCAAAATCCCTTCATCAGGAATATAGGCTGTATTCCTAATGAAGGGCTTTTGCCCGACACGTCAATTTTACTGCTCCTCGGATGCTGCCTGAACTGCTGTGCTTTCCCAGCACCACTCTAACAAAATATAATGCAACTAACCTGAAACATCCATGCATCATGGGCAATTTAGCATGGCCAACTCACCTCAGCTGCACACTTGTATACTATCACAATGTTATTGAAATCAATGCTCACACAAAGCAC
>NW_025194553.1:0-1112 GCF_004010195.1 Chiloscyllium plagiosum | reverse complement strand
CTCCAGGATGAATCAGATTTTCTTGCACCTTGGCTTCCAGCCAGTGCCTGAGCATTATACACCTCTCTTGGAAATATCAACAATGAAGGGTTTTCACACCAACACATTGGATTCTTTAAATCCAGCTCATGACCACATGTGGATGTTTGTCACAAAATTATTAATCATTTTACAAATATCTTAAAGCTCTTGAAATAAAAGTAATCACTACACATCAAGCCACACGATGGTATTCAAGGTCACCTAATTATTGTTTAGTGCAAAACGTTTTGTCAATATTGTACTCAAGATTAGATTACTTACAGTGTGGAAACAGGCCCTTCGGCCCAACAGGTCCACACCAACCCGCTGAAGAGCAACCCACCCAGACCCATTCCCCTTCACCTAACACTACAGACAGTTAAGCATGGCCAATTCACCTCACCTGCACATCTTTGGACTGTAGGAGGAAACCAGAGCACCAGGAAGAGACCCAGGGAGAATGCGCAAACTCCACACAGTCAGTCACCTCAGGCGGGAATTGAACCCAGGTCCCTGGTGCTGTGAGGCAGCAGTGCTAACCACTGTGCCACCGTGCTATCCTGTCCGAGATGAATAACCGCAGCAAACATCACGCTTTCACACCATCCCAAATATATGCAAGAGATGCCTTCTTATAATTTAGACACATCTTTCACACACCATTAATCAGACTTCATTATTTACGACAAAGGATGCTGATAGTAACATGTTTTTAAATATAGGCGAGTTTTCTGATAGGTTCCCCCCAGTCATCATGATAAAAATGTAATTGCCGCTCAGTACATTGTAACAGATCCCCATGAAACTTTTTCATGTATTCACTCAGAGACAATGTTTAAACTTTTCCTCTATAAATGCTGTTGACTGTTTTTTTTGCTATGATACCCATGCTCCTTGTTGATTTATTTTATTTGTAATGCTGACACAAACGTCTGAATATTGATGACATGAAAAGTTGCATGGATTATATATTGTATTTCTACAGAAGAAAAGCTGAGACAGCAAGTACAGATTGCAGGAGTATCTGAGAATGTTGAATGATCAATAATGACTGCATTTCGAATGTATTTTCCAAAACATCATGCCAGCAT
>NW_025194552.1:3150-4145 GCF_004010195.1 Chiloscyllium plagiosum | reverse complement strand
AATAAGGTCAATAACAGGATGGATTAAAACACAGTACAAACTGGGATGAATGCTGTATGGAGGGAGGCATGTTACTGTAGAGTTTTTACAGCACTGAAACCAGGCTGTTCAGCCCATCATTCACACACCAGTCTAACGGCCTGGACTCCCTCTCTAAACCTCTCCAATTTCCCCAGATCCCTGTCTGATTGAGGACTGTCTGTGTGGGGTTTGCACATTCTGCCCGGGCCTGTGTGGGTTTCCTCCGGGTGCGTGGGTTTCCTCCCACAGTCCAAAGATGTGCAGGTTTGGGTGAATTGTCCATGGTAAACTATCCTAGTTTCCAGAGATGTGTCGGTGAGGTGGATTAGCCATGGGAAATGCGGGGTAACAGGGAGAGGGTAGAGGGATGAGTCTTGGTGGGCTACATGACGGGCCGAATGGCGGATTTCCACACTGTTGGGATTCTATGATTCCATGCTCCTTCCCACTTGCCTCTATGGATGAGGGAGACTATCACCTGACCCAATATCCCCTTCGGTGGCTCAACGTTTACTTTGTTTTCAACAAAGAGCTGCAGATGCTGCAGATCTGGGAGACAACACAGAAATTGCTGGGGAAACTCAGCAGGTCTGGCAGCATCTGTGGGGAGGGAACCTTTCAGATCCAGGGATTGTTCTTCAGAACTGAAGGCTTCTGATTCTGGTGCTGTCAGACCTGCTGAGCTTCCCCAGCAATTTCTTGTTTGGATTTCAGCCCCAATCCAGTTGGGGATGATCACGGCCTTGTGAAGTGTGTTTGGGAATGGGGAGGGAGCTGCTAGCAGGGTGATGGTGGGATAGTAGGGAGCATAGCTGCCTTCCAAACAGTTAACCCATGTTCGATTCCCGGCCAACGCAGTGTTGTGGGTTCGTTTTGTGGTAAACTGGATCTGTCAGATTGCTCCTTGCTTTTCCTGGCGATGGTTCCTGTGAATTGCAGTGTGGAACCGGGCAGCATTGCTCGGCATCTCGGAA
>NW_025194552.1:0-2698 GCF_004010195.1 Chiloscyllium plagiosum | reverse complement strand
CCAGGCCAGTTACAGAGCTCCAGGAATTCTGAATGAGGATCTGAAGAATGCATTGATTGAAGGAGGAGGATCAGGAAAACAGGATAATGCTGATGAGATCAGCAGGATTTCTCGGTCTAACTCTGTGCCATACTTTATTTTCTGCTTCATAAATCTAGAATCCGGAGCTCAACCCACTCAGAGCAATATAAGCTCAGGAACAAATCATTCAGTCCAACACATCCATGCTGAACTGATATCCGATGTAAATCTCATCCTATTTGTCAGAATTTGGCCCATGTTCCTCTGAACCCTTTTTAATTCCTACACCCACCCAGATACCTTTTAAATGTTGTAATTGTACCAGCCTCCACTACTTCCTCTGGCAGCTCATGCACACAGTGCCCTCTGCGTGAAAAATGTCCCCCTTAGGTCACTTTTAAGTTTCCCCTCTCAACTTTAACACATGCCATCTGCTTCTGGACTCCCCCACCACAGGGAAATCACCTTGTCTTTATACCCTAATGAGGCCCTTCATGGTTTTGTGAACCTCTATGAGGTTACCCCTCAGTCACTGACGCTCCAGGGATAAGAGCCTCAACCTATACAGTCTTACCCTCCAGCACATACCCTCCAACCTTGGCAACGACCTTGTAAATCTTTTTGAACCCTTTAAAGTTTCACAACACCCTTCTTACAGGAGGGAGTCCAGAATTGCAAACTGTGGCCGAACCCATACCGCAACATGACCTCCCAACTCCTTTACACAGTTAACAGAGCAATAAAGACAAAAGTGCCAAACACCTTCTTCATTATCCTATCGAAATGTTAGTCCACCTTCAACGATCTATGAAGCTGCACTCCAGGTCTACTTGTTCAGCAACACCCCAGTACCTTGTCCATTCACTGTATAAGTCCAGCTCTCTTTTGCCTTTCCATAGTGCAGCACCTCACACTTATCTACATTAATCTCCATCTGCCACTCCTCAGCCCATTGGCCCATTTGATCAAGATCCCGTTGTCCTCTGAGGTAACCATCTTCACTGTCCTCCACACCTCCAATTTTACTGTCATCTGCAAACTTACTATTCATTCATCCTATGGTAACATCCAAATCATTTATATAAATGACAAAACAACAGTGGACCCAGAACCGATCCTTGTGGCACACCGCTGGTCACAGGCCTCCAGTCTGAAAAGCAACCCTCCCCCACCACCCTCTGTCTTCTACCTTCGAGCCAGTTCTCTACCCAAAGGGTAATTCTACTGCCCCAACATACAAGTTTGACAATATGACACCAGTCTCAAACGTACAACAAGAATCCATTCCTGATGACAACAGACGGGTCAGTTTGCCACCAGTGCTGTTTACACTTGGAATATACCGTGGAGCAGAGCAAGATTAGAGAATTCTGGCAGCAGACTACAAATGGGAGAATTGTTGCAGGGAAATACTGTATGGAAGACATGGTGCACAGTGGGGCTAAATTAGAATGGGCGCGTGGCACCAGGAAATGGGAGAATTAGAGTAGCGCACCCTTGAATGGTAGAATCGGGCTCGGGCATCAGTGAATGGAAGAATTAATACAGGGATATGAGAAAATGGGAGATTTGGTGGGAATCCATAAATGGAAGATTCAGTGCACAGTGCCGTTACATTGGAAAACTGGTGTGAGTGCCCATATATTAGAAAATTGGCGCAGAGCCTGTCTAAATTGGGGAATAGGGGCCAGGGAATCAACAACATAAGACATGTTGCAAGCATCGGTAAATTGGAGATTCAGTTCAGTGCACCACTAAATGAAAACAATTCAGCAGGTCACACGGACGTGGAAGATGTGTGTCAGGGAACAATTAAATGGCAGGAACTGATGCAGAGCAACAATAATTGGAGAGTTCTTGTAGATGCCATTAAATTCTAAGTGGGAGGACTGGGGCAGGATAATCTCAATGGGAGAGTTGGTGCAGGGATTGGTTAATGGGAGAATCGGTGCAGGGAAGCGGACCCTAAATGAGCGTCACTGCTTCCTCCTGTATTATAGAAAATAAAGGAGCTGGAGCAGCGTCACTGCTTCCTCCTGTATTATAGAAAATAAAGGAGCTGGAGCAGCGTCACTGCTTCCTCCTGTATTATAGAAAATAAAGGAGCTGGAGCAGCGTCACTGCTTCCTCCTGTATTATAGAAAATAAAGGAACTGGAGCAGTGTCACTGCTTCCTCCTGTATTAAAGAAAATAAAGGAGCTGGAGCAGCATCACTGCATGCTCCTGTATTATAGAAAATAAAGGAGCTGGAGCTGCGTCTCTGCTTCCTCCTGTATTATAGAAAATAAAGGAGCTGGAGCAGCATCACTGCATCCTCCTGTATTATAGAAAATAAAGAAGCTGGAGAAGCCTCACTGCTTCCTCCTGTATTATAGAAAATAAAGGAGCTGGAGCAGCAACACTGCTTCCTCCTGCATTATAGAAAATAAAGGAGCTGGAGCAGTGCCACTGCTTCCTCCTGTATTGTAGAAAATAAAATAGTTCGAGCAGTGTCTCTGCTTCCTCCTGTATTATTAAAAATAAAGGAGCTGGAGCAGCGTCTCTGCTGCCTCCTGTATTATGGATAATAAAGGAGGTGGAACAGTGTCACTGCTTCCTCCTGTAGTATAGAAAATAAAGGAGCTGGAGCAGGGTCACTGCTTGCTCCTGTATTATAGAAAATAAAGGAGCTGGAAC
>NW_025194551.1:2742-4144 GCF_004010195.1 Chiloscyllium plagiosum | reverse complement strand
CCTGTGTCCCAGTCTCGAGCAGTTGAATGACTCCCTCCTGTACCTGTGTCCCAGTCTCGAGCAGCTGAGTGACTCCCTCCTGTTCCCGTGTCCCAGTCTCGAGCAGTTGAATGACTCCCTCCTGTTCCTGTGTCCCAGTCTCGAACAGTTGAACGACAGCCTTCTGTTCCCGTGTCCCAGTTTCGAGCAGTTCAATGACACCCTCCTGTCCCTGTGTCCCAGTCTCGAGCAGTTCAATGACTCCCTCCTGTACCTGTGTCCCAGTCTCGAGCAGTTCAATGACTCCCTCCTGTTTTTATGTCCCAGTCTCGAGCAGTTGAATGACAGCCTTCTGTTCCCGTGTCCCAGTTTCGAGCAGTTCAATGACACCCTCCTGTCCCTGTGTCCCAGTCTCGAGCAGTTGAATGACTCTCTCCTGTCCCTGTATCCCAGTCTCGAGCAGTTGAATGACACCCTCCTGTTCCTGTGTCCCAGTCTCAAGCAGTTGAATGACTGCCTCCTGTTACTGTGTCCCAGTCTCGAGCAGTTGAATGACTCCCTCCTGTTACTGTGTCCCAGTCTCGAGCAGGCGAATGACTCCCTCCTGTTACTCTGTCCCAGTCTCGAGCAGTTGAATGACTGCCTCCTGTTCCTGTGTCCCAGTCTCGAGCAGGCGAATGACTCCCTCCTGTTACTGTGTCCAAGTCTCGAGCAGTTGAATGACTGCCTCCTGTTCCTGTGTACCAGTCTCGAGCAGGCGAATGACTCCCTCCTGTTCCTATGTCCCAGTCTCGAGCAGTGGAATGACTCCCTCCTGTACCTGTGTCCCAGTCTTCAGCAGCTGAGTTACTGCCTCCTGTTCCTTTGTCCCAGTCTCGAGCAGTTGAGTGAAAGCCTCCTGTTCCTGTGTCCCAGTCTTCAGCAGCTGAGTGACTGCCTCCTAATCGAAGTTTTGTGAAAATAGATGTCCTCCAACTGCTTCAGAGAAACAGGCTCCAATAATTCTGTGCTCAACTGCTGCTCCCGTGGAATGGAATTGAGGGACTGAATGGCCTCTTCACATTCTTTACAGCTTTTCTTGACTAAAAGCCTTTCTCCTGTTTCTGTAAAACACCAGCAAAATCGGAATGATGTATTTTTGTATTTGACTCTCAGTAATTGAGCAAACAAGCTGACTGACTGAATTCAGAAGCTGAATATCCTCTTCCTGTTCCTGTGTTATACACTCAAAAGTAAACAGAGTCTCAGTGAGGTACAGCATGGAAAAAGACCCTTCGATCCAGTCGTCCATTCTGACCAAATATCCTAAATTAATCTCGTCCCTCTTGCCAGCACTTGGCCCATCTCCCTCTAAACACTTCCCATGCACATACCCATCCAACTGCCTTTTAAATGGTGTAACTGTACCTGCCTCCACCACCTC
>NW_025194551.1:0-2737 GCF_004010195.1 Chiloscyllium plagiosum | reverse complement strand
AATGACTGCCTCCTGTTCCTGTGTCCCAGTCTCGAGCAGGCGAATGACTCCCTCCTGTTCCTGTGTCCCAGTCTCGAGCAGTTGAATGACTGTCTCCTGTTCCTGTGTCCCAGTCTTCAGCAGCTGAGTTACTGCTTCCTGTTCCTTTGTCCCAGTATCGAGCAGTTGTGTGACACCCTTCTGTTCCTGTGTCCCAGTCTGGAGCAGTTGAGTGAAAGCCTCCTGTTCCTGTGTCCCAGTCTTCAGCAGCTGAGTGACTGCCTCCTAATTGAAGTTTTGTGAAAATAGATGTCCTCCAACTGCTTCAGAGAAACAGGCTCCAATAATTCTGTGCTCAATTGCTGCTCCTGTGGAATGGTATTGAGGGCCTGAATGGTCTCTTCACATTCTTTACAGTTTTTCTTGACGAAAAGCCTTTCTCCTGTTTCTGTAAAACACCAGAAAAATCGGAATGATGTATTTTTGTATTTGACTCTCAGTAATTGAGCAAACAAGCTGACTGACAGAATTCAGAAGCTGAATAGCCGCTTCCTGATCCCATGTTAAACACTCAAGTGTAAATAGACTCTTAGAGATATATAGCATGGAGAAAGGTCCTTCGGTCTGGTCATCGATACCAACCAAATATCTTAAATTAATCTCGTCCCCCTCACCAGCAGTTGGCCCATCTCCCTCTAAACACTACCCATCCAAATGCCTTTTAAATGGTGTAACTGTACCTGCCTCCACCACCTCTTTGGCTGTTCAATCCATACACGCAGCAGTCTCTGTGAGAAAATGTTGTCCCTCACGTCCCTTTTTAAATCTTTCTCCTCTCACCTTAAGCCTTTATATTCTTTATTTGGAATCGTCTATCCTGGGAAAATACATTGACTGTTTACCTTATCTATGCCCCTCATGATTTTATAAACCTCTTTATGGAGAAAGTGAGGTCTGCAGATGCTGGAGATCAGAGCTGGAAATGTGTTGCTGGAAAAGCATAGCAGGTCAGGCAGCATCCAGGGAACAGGAGAATCGACGTTTCGGGCATTCCTGAAGAAGGGCTTATGCCTGAAACGTCGATTCTCCTGTTCCCTGGATGCTGCCTGACCTGCTGTGCTTTTCCAGCAACACAATTCCAAACCTCTTTATGGTCCACCCTCAGCTTCAACACTTGAAAATAGTCCCAGCCTATTCAAACTCTCCCTGTAACTCTAACCCTCCAACACCTGCAACATTCTTTTAAATCTCTTCTGCACCCTTTCAAGTTTGACAACATCTTTCCGACAGCAGGGAGACCAGAATTAAAGGCAATATTACAAAAGTGGCCAAACCAATGTCCTGTACAGATTTAGCATGTCATGCAAATGCTTCAACTCAAAGCACGCACCATTAAAGGGAAGATCACCAAGTGCCTTCTTCACTGCGCTGTCTACCTGTGACGGCACTTTCAAGGAACGGAGAACCTGCACCACTAGGCTAGCTTTGCTGCCTCACAGGGCAGCGACCTGGGTTTAAGTCCATCCTTGAATGACTGGCTGTGTGGAGTTTGTACATTCTCCCCGTGTCTGTGAGAATTTCCTCCGGGCGTTATGTTTCCATCCCACAGAATAACGATACACAGGTAAGGGTAGATTGGCCATGCTCAATTGTGTATAGTACCCTTGGATGTGAGGGCGAGGTGCATTAGCCATGGGAAATGCAGGCTGAGAGGGATAGGGTAGGGGTTTGTCCAGTGGGATACTGTTTAGAGGGATGGTGTGGTCTCGATGGGCCGAAAATCCTGTTTCCAAACTGTAGGGATTCTATCATTTCTATGGAGTTCTCCTTGATTGGCAACTTTCGACAGGATCCTACCTATATGTCTGGCCCTGATTTTTCTTGCCAAAATGCAACACCTCACTGTTATCTAAAATAAACTCCACCTGCCACTCCTCAGCTCACCTAATTAAGTTCCCATTATATTCTGAGAGATCATTCTTCACTGTCGACTACACCACCGACTTTGGTATTATCTACAAACTTACTGACAATACTTCATATACTCAAGTGCAAATGATTTGTATAAGTAACAAAAGGCAGTGACCCACTATTGATCTTTGCGAGCAGTGCCACTGGTGACAGGTCTCCAAGTTTAATGAACAAATGTCCACTGTCACGCCCTGTCTCCAATATTTAAGAAAAGTTTCGATCTAAATGGCGAGCTCTCCCTGGATCCCAGGCAGTCTGACCTTGCTAACCAGTCTACATCTCGACCATTTTGGTTTTCTAACTGAATTCCACAAAGACAACGTCCACTGCCCTGCCTTCATCAATCATCTTCATCACTACCTCAAAACCTTCCACCGAGTCAATGAGATGTGATCTCCAATGTACAAAAACCTCTTCTGTCCTTGTCTTTCCAAATGCATATACATCATTTCCTTCAAAATCCCCTCCAACAATTTAGTCACCATTGACGTCAGGCTCACCAATCTATAGTTACCTGGGTTTTCCTTAATTTCTGAAATAATGACATTATGTTAGCAACCCTCCAGTCTTTTGCCACCTCACCTGTGGAAATCAATGTCACAGATATATCAGCAAAAGGCTGAGCAATTTCTTTGCTAGCTTCCCACAACATTCTGGGATACAACTGATCAGGTCCCAGGGCTTTGTTCACCTTTATATGTTTTAAAATGTCCAACATCTCCTTGTAATATAGATACTTTTCAAGATATCACTATGTGCGAGCAGCAGCTAAGGTAAGACAGTTTGT
>NW_025194550.1:0-4144 GCF_004010195.1 Chiloscyllium plagiosum | reverse complement strand
CGCACACACACAGGGGAATGTACACACACTCAGACAGGAGAATGTACACACACACACAGGGGAATATATACACACACACAGGGGAAGGTATACACAGGGGAATGTACACACACAGGGGAATGTTTACACAGGGGAATGTACACACAGGGGAATGTATATGCATAGGAAAGTACACACAGGGGAATGTATACAGACTGGTGAATGTAGACAGACTGGGGAATATATACACACACAGGGGAATGTATACACGCACTGAGGGGAATGTGCACACACACACAGGGGAATGTATACACAGGGGAATGTATACGCATGGGAATGTACACAGGGGAAAGTATTCAGACTGGGGAATGTAGACAGACTGGGGAATATATACACACAGGGGAATGTATACACACACACACAGGGGAATGTATACACACACATAAGGGAATGTACACGCACAGGGAAATGTATACACACACACAGGGGAATGTACACAAACGCACAAGGGAATGTATACAGACACAAGGGAATATACACACACACACAGGGGAATGTACACACACTCAGGCAGGAGAATGTACACACACACAGGGAAATATAAACACACACACAGGAGAAGGTATACACAGGGGAATGTATACACACAGGGGAATGTTTACACAGGGGAATGTACACAGGGGAAAGTATTCAGACTGGGGAATGTAGACAGACTGGGGAATATATACACACACAGGGGAATGTATACACGCACACAGGGGAATGTATACACACACACAGGAGAATGTGCACACACACACAGGGGAATGTATACACACACAGGGGAATGTATACACACACTGAGGGGAATGTACACACACACAGGGGAATGTATACACACACAGGGGAATGTACACACACACACAGGGGAATGTATACACACACAAGGGAATGTACGCACACACACAGGGGAATGTACACTCACTCAGGCAGGAGAATGTACACACACACAGGGAAATATATACACACACACAGGAGAAGGTATACACAGGGGAATGTACACACACAGGGGAATGTTTACACAGGGGAATGTACACACAGGGGAATGTAAACGCATGGGAATGGACACAGGGGAAAGTATTCAGACTGGGGAATGTAGACAGACTGCGGAATATATACACACACAGGGGAATGTATACACGCACACAGGGGAATGTATACACACACACAGGGGAATGCGCACACACACACAGGGGAATGTATACACACACAGGGGAATGTATACACACACTGAGGGGAATATATATACACACAGGAGAATGTATACACACACAGGGGAATGTACACACACACATAGGGGAATGTATATACACATAGGGAAATGTATACACACACACAGGGGAATGTATACACACACAGGGGAATGTATACACACACTGAGGGGAATGTACACACACACACAGGGGAATGTATACACACAGGGGAATGTACACACACACAGGGGAATGTATACACACAAACACGGGAATGTGTATACTTGGGAATGTACACACACAGGGGAATGTATACACACACACACAGGGGAATGTGCACACACAGGGGAATGTATACACAAACACAGGGGAAGGTATACACAGGGGAATGTACACACAGGGGAATGTACACACATGCACAAGGGAATGTGTACACACAGAAAGGAATGTATACACAGACAAGGGAAAGTACACACACACAGGGGAATGTATACACACACAAAAGGGAATGTACACATACACACAGGGGAATGTATACACACATAGAGGGAAATGTACACACACACAGGGGAATGTACACACACTGGGGAATGTGCACACACACACACAGGGGAATGTATACACACACACAGGGGAATGTGCACACACACACAGGGAAATGTGTACACACAGGGGAATGTATACACACACAAGGGAATGTACACACACAGGGGAATGTACACACACACAGGGGAATGTATACACTGGGGATTGTCCACACAGGGGAATGTATACACACAGGGCATGTATACACACACAGGGGAATGTATACACACACAGGGGAATGTATATACACACACACACACACAGGGGAATGTATACACAGGGGATTGTACACACAGGGGAATGTATACACACAGGGCATGTATACACACACAGGGGAATGTATACACACACACAGGGGAATGTATACATAGGGGAATGTACACACACACATTGGGGAATGTGCGCACACAGACACGGGGAATGTATACACACACACAGGGGAATGTGCACACACACACTGGGGAATGTATACACACACGGGGAATGTATACACACACTGAGGGAAATGTACACACACACGCAGGGGAATGTATACACTCACAGGGGAATGTACACACACACAGGGGAATGTATACACACACACACGGGAATGTATATACTGGGGAATGTACACACACAGGGGAATGTATACACACACACACACAGGGGAATGTGCACACACACGGGAATGTGTACACGCACAGGGGAATGTATACACACACAAGAGAATGTACACACACAGGGGATTGTACACACAGGGGAATGTATACATACAGGGCATGTATACACACACAGGGGAATGTATATACACACACAGGGGAATGTACACTCACTGGAATGTATACACACACAGGGGAATGTACACACAGGGGAATGTACACACACACATTGAGGAATGTGCACACACAGACACGGGGAATGTATACACACACAGGGGAACGTATACACACACAGAGAAATGTATACACACACACAGGGGAATGTACACAAACGCACAAGGGAATGTATACAGACACAAGGGAATATATACACACACAGGGGAATGTATATACACACACAGGGGAATGTTTACACACACAAGGGAATGTACGCACACACAGAGAGGAATGTACACACACTCAGGCAGGAGAATGTACACACACACAGGGGAATATATACACACACACAGGAGAAGGTATACACAGGGGAATGTACACACACAGGGGATTGTTTACACAGGGGAATGTACACACAGGGAATGTATATGCATGGGAATGTACACAGGGGAATGTATTCAGACTGGGGAATGTAGACAGACTGGGGAATATATACACACAGGGGAATGTATACACGCACACAGGGGAATGTATACACACACACAGGGGAATGTACTCACACAGGGGAATGCATACACACACAGAGAAATGTATACACACACACAGGAGAATGTCTACACACACAGGGGAATGTACACACACACACACACATAGGGGAATGTATACACACACAGGGGAATGTATACACACACTGAGGGGAATGTACTCACACAGGGGAATGTATACACACACAGGGAAATGTATACACACACACAGGGGAATGTATACACACACAGGGGAATGTATACACTCACAGGGGCATTTACACACACACACAGGGGAATGTAGACACACACACGGGAATGTATATACTGGGGAATGTACACACACAGGGGAATGTACACACACACAGGGGAATGTATATACACACACATGGGAATGTATACACAGGGGAATGTACACACAGGTGAATGTATACACACTGGGGACTGTACACACAGGGGAATGTATGCACACTGGGGAATGTACACAAACACAGGGAATGTTTACACAGGGGAATGTACATACGGGGAATGTATACACACTGGGGAATGTACACACACGCAGGGGAGTATACACACATAGAGGAATGTATGCACAGAGACACAGGGGAATGCACACACACACAGGGGAATGTGTACACACACAGGGGAATGTATACACACACAAGGGAATGTACACACACACACACGGGAATGTATACACACACATAGGGGAAGGTATACACAGGGGAATGTATACACGGAATGTACACACACCGGGGAATGTTTACACAGGGGAATGTACACACATGCACAGGGGAATGTGTACACACAGAAAGGAATGTATACACAGACAAGGGAAAGTACACACACACAGGGGAATGTATACACACACACACAAGGGAATCTACACTTGCACACAAGGGAATGTATACACACACATAGGGAAATGTACACACACACAGGGGAATGTACACACACACACTGGGGAGTGTGCACACACACACAGGGGAATGTATACACACACACAGGTGAATGTGCACACACACAGGGG
>NW_025194549.1:0-4144 GCF_004010195.1 Chiloscyllium plagiosum | reverse complement strand
TCTACTCATTGAATGAAGACGTGCAGTTTGTTTCGTTGACTAAATGTGTACAGTTTGGTTGATTGAATCAATGCGTTAAGCATGTGGCTTTCAACGAATGAGAGAACCTCTCCTCATTGAATTATCATGTTCAGTCTGTTTCATTGAATGAATGAGTGAGGAAGAATTCACGAAAAAAGTGAGTTCTGTGTGTTCCCTTGAAACAAGGAATATGGTTTGATTCATTGAATCAATAATCGTACTTTGATTCAATGATTGAATGAATGCCTTTTGTATAATTGAATGGAAGCGTTGAGCTTGTGCCATTGAATGAATGTGAGCAGATCTGCTCATTGAATTGACAAGTGCAGCATCTTTCATTGAATGAACATTTGCAGTTTGGTTCACAAAATAAGGGAGTTAAGTCTTGTTCCATTGTAACAAATATGGTTTGATTCATTGATTGTTGTTTGATTGAATGATTCAATGATTGCAGTTTGTTTCATTAAACGAAAACGGTGAGCTTGACTCATTGAATGAATGAAAGAAGCTCTACTCATTGAATTAAGACGGACAGATTGGTTCATGTAGTGAACGTGTGCAGTTTGATAGATACAATGAGTGAAACTTGTGCCATTGAATGAATGTGAGTAGCTCTACTCATTGAATTGAACGTGTGCCACTTCTTTCGTTAAATGAACGTAGGAACAAGGAAGGTAGGTTTGTTCCATTGAAACAAGGACTAAGTTTTGATTTGTTGAATCACTGATTATATTTTGATTCAAAGAATCAATGATTGCAGTTTGTTTCATTAAATGAAAGTGGTGACCTTGACACTTTGAATGAATGAGAGAAGCTGTACTCATGAATTGACAAGTTTAGCCTCTTTCATTGAATGAACGTATGCAGTTTTGTCGACTAAATAAGGGAGTTGGATTTGTTCCATTGTAACAAGGAATAATGTTTGATTCATTGAATCAATGATTGCAGTTTGATTCAATGATTCAATGAATGCAATTTGTTTCATTGAATGAAAGCGTTCAGCTTGACACATTGAATGAATGAGAGAAGCTCCACACAATGAATTAAGACTTGCAGTCTGTATCATTGAGTAAATAAGTTGTGTTTGCTCCATTGAATGAATGCGTTTAGCTCGTGGCATTGAATGAGTAGCTCTATTCTTTGAATTGAACGTGTGCAGCTTCTTTCATTTAATCATAGAATGCAGTTTGTTTCATTGAATACAAGCGTTCAGCTTGACACATTGAGGAATAAGGGAGGTAGGTTTGTTCCATTGAAACTAAGTTTTGATTTAATGAATCAATGATTGTAGTTTGATTCAATGAATCAATGAGTGCAGTTTGTTTCATTCAATGAAAACGGTGAGCTTGATACTTTGAATGAATGACAGAGGATCTACTCATGAATTGACAAGTGCAGCCTCTTTCATTGAATGAACTTTTGCAGTTTGATTCACTAAATAAGGGAGTTGGATTTGTTCCGTTGTAACAAGGAATAATGTTTGATTCATTGAATCAATGATTGCAGATTGATTCAATGATTCAATGAATGCAGTTTATTTCATAAAACGAACACGGTGAGCTTGACTCAAAAGGTAGATTCATTTTTCTGGGACTTGCTGTGTTACTCATCGAATGAATGTTTGCAGTTTGATTCATCAATTGCATGAATGCAGTTATGTTCACGACACAAATGAGTAAAGTTTGTACAATTAAATAACTGAAATATATTTTACATTTGAATCAATGATTGAAACATTAATAAATGAATGAATGATTGAGGGTTGTTTCATTGAAATAAAGCGTTATGTTCGAGGCATTGAATGAAAGAGAAAAGCTCTACTCATTGAATGGATACGTGAAGTTTGTTATATGGACTAAATGTGTGCAGATTGTTTGGTTGAATCAATGCGTTAAGCATGCGGCTTTCAACGAATGAGAGAACCTCTACTCATTGAATTAGTTTGTTCGTGTAGTGAACATGCGCTGTTTGATAGAGACAATGAGTGAAACTTGTGCCATTGAATGACTGGGAGTAGCTCTATTCTTTGAATTGAACGTGAGCAGCTTCTTTCATTTAATGAACGTAGGAATAAGGGAGGTAGGTTTATTCCATTGAAACTAAGTTTTGATTTAATGAATCAATGTTTGTAGTTTGATTCACTGAATCAATGAGTGCAGTTTGTTTCTTTCAATGAAAATGGTAAGCTTGATACTTTGAATGAATGAGAGAGGATCTACTCATGAATTGACAAGTTTAGCCTCTTTCATTGAATGAACGTATGCAGTTTGGTTCACTAAATAAGGGAGTTAAGTATTGTTCCATTGTAACAAATATGGTTTGATTCATTGAATCAATGATTGCAGTTTGTTTCATAAAACGAAAACGGTGAGCTTGACTCATTGAATGAATGAGAGAAGCTCTACTCATTGAATTAAGACGAACAGATTGGTTCATGTGGTGAACGTGTGCAGTTTGATAGATACAATGAGTGAAACTTGTGCCATTGAATGAATGTGAGTAGCTCTACTCATTGAATTGAACGTGTGCAGCTTCTTTCGTTAAATGAACGTAGGAACAAGGAAGGTAGGTTTGTTCCATTGAAACAAGGACTAAATTTTGATTTATTGAATCACTGATTATAGTTTGATTCAAAGAATCAATGAGTGCAGTTTGTTTCATTAAATGAAAGTGGTGACCTTGACACATTGAATGAATGAGAAAAGCTGTACTCATGAATTGACAAGTGCAGCCTCTTTCATTGAATGAACGTGTGCAGTTTGGTTCACTAAATAAGGGAGTTGGATTCGTTCCAATGTAACAAGGAATAATGTTTGATTCTTTGAATCAATGATTGCAGTTTGATTCAATGATTCAATGAATACAGTTTGTTTCATTGAATGAAAGCGTTCAGCTTGACACATTGAATGAATGAGAGAAGCTCCACTCATTGAATTAAGACTTGCAGTCTGTATCATTGAGTAAATGAGTGCAGTTTGCTCCATTGAATGAATGCGTTTTGCTCTTGCCATTGAATGACTGACCGGAGCTCTACTCTTTAAGTAAAACATACAGTGCATTTCATTGAATGAATGGGTGCAGTTTGATTCACGAAGTAAATGAGTTAAGTTTGTTTGATTGAATCCATTCATCCTGTTTGATTCATTGACTCAATGACTGCAGTTTGATTCAATCATTGAATGAATGCAGTTGCTTTCATTGAATGAAAGTGCTAATCTCGAGACATTGAATAAACAAGAAAAGCTGTACTTATTGAATTAATACGTGCAGTCTGTTTCATTTAATGAATAAATACAGTTTGCGTCATTGAAGAACGCGTGCAGTTTCTTTTATTGAATGAATGGCAAAAGCTAGATTGGACCAGGACTTGCAGTGTTCCTCAACGAATGAATGTTTGCAGTGTGATTCATTAATTGCATGAATGCAGTTAAATTCACTTCACAAAAAAGTAAAGTTTATACAAGTAAATCAATGAATTGCATTTGCTTCTTTGAATCAATGATTGAAACATGAATAAATGAATGAATGAATGCAGGTTGTTACATTGAATTAAAGCCTTATGCTCGAGGCATTGAATGAAAGAGAAAAGCTCTACGCATTGAATGAAGACGTGCAGTTTGTTTCATTGACTAAATGTGTACAGTTTGGTTGATTGAATCAATGCGTTAAGCATGTGGCTTTCAACGAATGAGAGAACCTCTACTCAACCTCATTGAATTATCATGTGCAGTCTGTTTCATTGAATGAATGAGTGAGAAAGAATTCACTAAAAAAGTGAGTTCTGTTTGTTCCCTTGAAACAAGGAGTATGGTTTGATTCATTGAATCAATAATCGTACTTTGATTCAATGATTGAATGAATGCCTTTTGTATAATTGAATGGAAGCGTTGAGCTTGTGCCATTGAATGAATGTGAGTAGATCTGTTCATTGAATTGACAAGTGCAGCATCTTTCATTGAATGAACGTTTGCAGTTTGATTCACTAAATAAGGGAGTTGGGTGTTGTTCCATTGTAACAAATATGGTTTGATTCATTGAATCAATGCTTGTAGTTTGATTGAATGATTCAATGATTGCAGTTTGTTTCATGAAACGAAAACGGTGAGCTTGACTCATTGAATGA